>NW_024400021.1:0-62764 GCF_905171765.1 Bufo bufo
ACCTGTTTGGTAAATAGTACCCTTAAAATATCCGTACGGGGGTGCTCTTTCCTAAATAAGGTCACTTCTTGGGGTTTTTCATTTCTGGGGACCTCTGGAAATTGTTTAAATGCGACATGGCAGCTAAAATCCATGTCTGCCAATTCAGGCCTGCAAAAACCATATTTTGTACTTTGCCTGTAGTGGCCTGCTGTTCGCCAATACAGCAGGCTACGAGCACATATGGGGTGTCTGCAAAATGGGGAGAAAATGGGGAACATATACTGGGGTGCATTTTCTCCTTTGACCCCTTGTGAAACTGAAAAATTGGGGTCTGCTAGTACTTTTTCATTTTTACAAATGTGTGCTTTGAAATCCTCTCTCTAGTATTTCTGCCTTCTGTGAGACACCTGTTTGGTAAATAGTACCCTTAAAATATCCGTACGGGGGTGCTCTTTCCTAAATAAGGTCACTTCTTGGGGTTTTTCATTTCTGGGGACCTCTGGAAATTGTTTAAATGCGACATGGCAGCTAAAATCCATGTCTGCCAATTCAGGCCTACAAAAACCATAGTTTGTACTTTGCCTGTAGTGGCCTGCTGTTCGCCAATACAGCAGGCTACGAGCACATATGGGGTGTCTGCAAAATGGGGAGAAAATGGGGAACATATACTGGGGTGCATTTTCTCCTTTGACCCCTTGTGAAAGTGAAAAATTGGGGTCTGCTAGTACTTTTTCATTTTTACAAATGTGTGCTTTGAAATCCTCTCTCTAGTATTTCTGCCTTCTGTGAGACACCTGTTTGGTAAATAGTACCCTTAAAATATCCGTACGGGGGTGCTCTTTCCTAAATAAGGTCACTTCTTGGGGTTTTTCATTTCTGGGGACCTCTGGAAATTGTTTAAATGCGACATGGCAGCTAAAATCCATGTCTGCCAATTCAGGCCTACAAAAACCATATTTTGTACTTTGCCTGTAGTGGCCTGCTGTTCGCCAATACAGCAGGCTACGAGCACATATGGGGTGTCTGCAAAATGGGGAGAAAATGGGGAACATATACTGGGGTGCATTTTCTCCTTTGACCCCTTGTGAAAGTGAAAAATTGGGGTCTGCTAGTACTTTTTCATTTTTACAAATGTGTGCTTTGAAATCCTCTCTCTAGTATTTCTGCCTTCTGTGAGACACCTGTTTGGTAAATAGTACCCTTAAAATATCCGTACGGGGGTGCTCTTTCCTAAATAAGGTCACTTCTTGGGGTTTTTCATTTCTGGGGACCTCTGGAAATTGTTTAAATGCGACATGGCAGCTAAAATCCATGTCTGCCAATTCAGGCCTGCAAAAACCATATTTTGTACTTTGCCTGTAGTGGCCTGCTGTTCGCCAATACAGCAGGCTACGAGCACATATGGGGTGTCTGCAAAATGGGGAGAAAATGGGGAACATATACTGGGGTGCATTTTCTCCTTTGACCCCTTGTGAAAGTGAAAAATTGGGGTCTGCTAGTACTTTTTCATTTTTACAAATGTGTGCTTTGAAATCCTCTCTCTAGTATTTCTGCCTTCTGTGAGACACCTGTTTGGTAAATAGTACCCTTAAAATATCCGTACGGGGGTGCTCTTTCCTAAATAAGGTCACTTCTTGGGGTTTTTCATTTCTGGGGACCTCTGGAAATTGTTTAAATGCGACATGGCAGCTAAAATCCATGTCTGCCAATTCAGGCCTACAAAAACCATAGTTTGTACTTTGCCTGTAGTGGCCTGCTGTTCGCCAATACAGCAGGCTACGAGCACATATGGGGTGTCTGCAAAATGGGGATAAAATGGGGAACATATACTGGGGTGCATTTTCTCCTTTGACCCCTTGTGAAACTGAAAAATTGGGGTCTGCTAGTACTTTTTCATTTTTACAAATGTGTGCTTTGAAATCCTCTCTCTAGTATTTCTGCCTTCTGTGAGACACCTGTTTGGTAAATAGTACCCTTAAAATATCCGTACGGGGGTGCTCTTTCCTAAATAAGGTCACTTCTTGGGGTTTTTCATTTCTGGGGACCTCTGGAAATTGTTTAAATGCGACATGGCAGCTAAAATCCATGTCTGCCAATTCAGGCCTGCAAAAACCATATTTTGTACTTTGCCTGTAGTGGCCTGCTGTTCGCCAATACAGGAGGCTACGAGCACATATGGGGTGTCTGCAAAATGGGGAGAAAATGGGGAACATATACTGGGGTGCATTTTCTCCTTTGACCCCTTGTGAAAGTGAAAAATTGGGGTCTGCTAGTACTTTTTCATTTTTACAAATGTGTGCTTTGAAATCCTCTCTCTAGTATTTCTGCCTTCTGTGAGACACCTGTTTGGTAAATAGTACCCTTAAAATATCCGTACGGGGGTGCTCTTTCCTAAATAAGGTCACTTCTTGGGGTTTTTCATTTCTGGGGACCTCTGGAAATTGTTTAAATGCGACATGGCAGCTAAAATCCATGTCTGCCAATTCAGGCCTGCAAAAACCATATTTTGTACTTTGCCTGTAGTGGCCTGCTGTTCGCCAATACAGCAGGCTACGAGCACATATGGGGTGTCTGCAAAATGGGGAGAAAATGGGCAACATATACTGGGGTGCATTTTCTCCTTTAACCCCTTGTGAAAGTGAAAAATTGGGGTCTGCTAGTACTTTTTCATTTTTACAAATGTGTGCTTTGAAATCCTCTCTCTAGTATTTCTGCCTTCTGTGAGACACCTGTTTGGTAAATAGTACCCTTAAAATATCCGTACGGGGGTGCTCTTTCCTAAATAAGGTCACTTCTTGGGGTTTTTCATTTCTGGGGACCTCTGGAAATTGTTTAAATGCGACATGGCAGCTAAAATCCATGTCTGCCAATTCAGGCCTGCAAAAACCATATTTTGTACTTTGCCTGTAGTGGCCTGCTGTTCGCCAATACAGAGGCTACGAGCACATATGGGGTGTCTGCAAAATGGGGAGAAAATGGGGAACATATACTGGGGTGCATTTTCTCCTTTGACCCCTTGTGAAACTGAAAAATTGGGGTCTGCTAGTACTTTTTCATTTTTACAAATGTGTGCTTTGAAATCCTCTCTCTAGTATTTCTGTCTTCTGTGAGACACCTGTTTGGTAAATAGTACCCTTGAAATATCCGTACGGGGGTGCTCTTTCCTAAATAAGGTCACTTCTTGGGGTTTTTCATTTCTGGGGACCTCTGGAAATTGTTTAAATGCGACATGGCAGCTAAAATCCATGTCTGCCAATTCAGGCCTGCAAAAACCATATTTTGTACTTTGCCTGTAGTGGCCTGCTGTTCGCCAATACAGCAGGCTACGAGCACATATGGGGTGTCTGCAAAATGGGGAGAAAATGGGGAACATATACTGGGGTGCATTTTCTCCTTTGACCTCTTGTGAAAGTGAAAAATTGGGGTCTGCTAGTACTTTTTCATTTTTACAAATGTGTGCTTTGAAATCCTCTCTCTAGTATTTCTGCCTTCTGTGAGACACCTGTTTGGTAAATAGTACCCTTAAAATATCCGTACGGGGGTGCTCTTTCCTAAATAAGGTCACTTCTTGGGGTTTTTCATTTCTGGGGACCTCTGGAAATTGTTTAAATGCGACATGTCAGCTAAAATCCATGTCTGCCAATTCAGTCCTACAAAACCATATTTTGTACTTTGCCTGTAGTGGCCTGCTGTTCGCCAATACAGCAGGCTACGAGCACATATGGGGTGTCTGCAAAATGGGGAGAAAATGGGGAACATATACTGGGGTGTATTTTCTCCTTTGACCCCTTGTGAAAGTGAAAAATTGGGGTCTGCTTGTACATTTTCATTTTTATAAAGGTGTGCTTTGAAATCCTCTCTCTAGTATTTCTGCCTTCTGTGAGACACCTGTTTGGTAAATAGTACCCTTAAAATATCCGTACGGGGGTGCTCTTTCCTAAATAAGGTCACTTCTTGGGGTTTTTCATTTCTGGGGACCTCTGGAAATTGTTTAAATGCGACATGGCAGCTAAAATCCATGTCTGCCAATTCAGGCCTGCAAAAACCATATTTTGTACTTTGCCTGTAGTGGCCTGCTGTTCGCAAATACAGGAGGCTACGAGCACATATGGGGTGTCTGCAAAATGGGGAGAAAATGGGGAACATATACTGGGGTGCATTTTCTCCTTTGACCTCTTGTGAAAGTGAAAAATTGCGGTCTGCTTGTACATTTTCATTTTTATAAAGGTGTGCTTTGAAATCCTCTCTCTAGTATTTCTGCCTTCTGTGAGACACCTGTTTGGTAAATAGTACCCTTAAAATATCCGTACGGGGGTGCTCTTTCCTAAATAAGGTCACTTCTTGGGGTTTTTCATTTCTGGGGACCTCTGGAAATTGTTTAAATGCGACATGGTAGCTAAAATCCATGTCTGCCAATTCAGGCCTGCAAAAACCATATTTTGTACTTTGCCTGTAGTGGCCTGCTGTTCGCCAATACAGGAGGCTACGAGCACATATGGGGTGTCTGCAAAATGGGGAGAAAATGGGGAACATATTCTGGGGTGCATTTTCTCCTTTGACCCCTTGTGAAAGTGAAAAATTGGGGTCTGCTAGTACTTTTTCATTTTTACAAATGTGTGCTTTGAAATCCTCTCTCTAGTATTTCTGCCTTCTGTGAGACACCTGTTTGGTAATTAGTACCCTTAAAATATCCGTACGGGGGTGCTCTTTCCTAAATAAGGTCACTTCTTGGGGTTTTTCATTTCTGGGGACCTCTGGAAATTGTTTAAATGCGACATGGCAGCTAAAATCCATGTCTGCCAATTCAGGCCTGCAAAAATCATATTTTGTACTTTGCCTGTAGTGGCCTGCTGTTCGCCAATACAGGAGGCTACGAGCACATATGGGGTGTCTCCAAAATGGGGAGAAAATGGGGAACATATACTGGGGTGCATTTTCTCCTTTGACCCCTTGTGAAAGTGAAAAATTGGGGTCTGCTAGTACTTTTTCATTTTTACAAATGTGTGCTTTGAAATCCTCTCTCTAGTATTTCTGTCTTCTGTGAGACACCTGTTTGGTAAATAGTACCCTTGAAATATCCGTACGGGGGTGCTCTTTCCTAAAAAAGGTCACTTCTTGGGGTTTTTCATTTCTGGGGACCTCTGGAAATTGTTTAAATGCGACATGGCAGCTAAAATCTATGTCTGCCAATTCAGGCCTACAAAAAACATATTTTGTACTTTGCATGTAGCGGCCTGCTGTTCGCCAATACAGAAGGCTACGAGCACATATGGGGTGTCTGCAAAATGGGGAGAAAATGGGGAACATATACTGGGGTGCATTTTCTCCTTTGACCCCTTGTGAAACTGAAAAATTGGGGTCTGCTAGTACTTTTTCATTTTTACAAATATGTGCTTTGAAATCCTCTCTCTAGTATTTCTGCCTTCTGTGAGACACCTGTTTCGTAAAAAGTACCCTTTCCACAACTTAAAATGTCCGTACGGGGGTGATCTTTCCAAAATGGGGTCACTTCTTTGGGTTTTTCATTTCTGGGCACCTCTGGAAATTTTTGAAATGCGACATGGCAGCTAAAATCCATGTCTGCCAATTCAGGCCTACAAATTGTACTTTGCCTGTAGCGGCCTTCTGTGTGCCAATACAGCAGGCTATGAGCATATATGGGATGTTTGCAAAATGGGGAGAAAATGGGCAACATATACTGGGGTGCATTTTCTCCTTTGACCTCTTGTGAAACTGAAAAATTGGGGTCTGCTAGTACTTTTTCATTTTTACAAATGTGTGCTTTAAAATCCTCTCTCTAGTATTTCTGCCTTCTGTGAGACACCTGTTTGGTAAATAGTACCCTTAAAATATCCGTACGGGGGTGCTCTTTCCTAAATAAGGTCACTTCTTGGGGTTTTTCATTTCTGGGGACCTCTGGAAATTGTTTAAATGCGACATGGCAGCTAAAATCCATGTCTGCCAATTCAGTCCTGCAAAAACCATATTTTGTACTTTGCCTGTAGTGGCCTGCTGTTCGCCAATACAGCAGGCCACGAGCACATATGGGGTGTCTGCAAAATGGGGAGAAAATGGGGAACATATACTGGGGTGCATTTTCTCCTTTGACCCCTTGTGAAAGTGAAAAATTGGGGTCTGCTTGTACATTTTCATTTTTATAAAGGTGTGCTTTGAAATCCTCTCTCTAGTATTTCTGCCTTCTGTGAGACACCTGTTTGGTAAATAGTACCCTTAAAATATCCGTACGGGGGTGCTCTTTCCTAAATAAGGTCACTTCTTGGGGTTTTTCATTTCTGGGGACCTCTGAAAATTGTTTAAATGCGACATGGTAGCTAAAATCCATGTCTGCCAATTCAGGCCTGCAAAAACCATATTTTGTACTTTGCCTGTAGTGGCCTGCTGTTCGCCAATACAGCAGGCTACGAGCACATATGGGGTGTCTGCAAAATGGGGAGAAAATGGGGAACATATACTGGGGTGCATTTTCTCCTTTGACCCCTTGTGAAAGTGAAAAATTGGGGTCTGCTAGTACTTTTTCATTTTTACAAATGTGTGCTTTGAAATCCTCTCTCTAGTATTTCTGCCTTCTGTGAGACACCTGTTTGGTAAATAGTACCCTTAAAATATCCGTACGGGGGTGCTCTTTCCTAAATAAGGTCACTTCTTGGGGTTTTTCATTTCTGGGGACCTCTGGAAATTGTTTAAATGCGACATGGCAGCTAAAATCCATGTCTGCCAATTCAGTCCTGCAAAAACCATATTTTGTACTTTGCCTGTAGTGGACTGCTGTTCGCCAATACAGCAGCTACGAGCACATATGGGGTGTCTGCAAAATGGGGAGAAAATGGGGAACATATACTGGGGTGCATTTTCTCCTTTGACCCCTTGTGAAAGTGAAAAATTGGGGTCTGCTTGTACATTTTCATTTTTATAAAGGTGTGCTTTGAAATCCTCTCTCTAGTATTTCTGCCTTCTGTGAGACACCTGTTTGGTAAATAGTACCCTTAAAATATCCGTACGGGGGTGCTCTTTCCTAAATAAGGTCACTTCTTGGGGTTTTTCATTTCTGGGGACCTCTGGAAATTGTTTAAATGCGACATGGTAGCTAAAATCCATGTCTGCCAATTCAGGCCTACAAAAACCATATTTTGTACTTTGCCTGTAGTGGCCTGCTGTTCGCCAATACAGCAGGCTACGAGCACATATGGGGTGTCTGCAAAATGGGGAGAAAATGGGGAACATATACTGGGGTGCATTTTCTCCTTTGACCCCTTGTGAAAGTGAAAAATTGGGGTCTGCTAGTACTTTTTCATTTTTACAAATGTGTGCTTTGAAATCCTCTCTCTAGTATTTCTGCCTTCTGTGAGACACCTGTTTGGTAAATAGTACCCTTAAAATATCCGTACGGGGGTGCTCTTTCCTAAATAAGGTCACTTCTTGGGGTTTTTCATTTCTGGGGACCTCTGGAAATTGTTTAAATGCGACATGGCAGCTAAAATCCATGTCTGCCAATTCAGGTTTGCAAAAACCATATTTTGTACTTTGCCTGTAGTGGCCTGCTGTTCGCCAATACAGCAGGCTACAAGCACATATGGGGTGTCTGCAAAATGGGGAGAAAATGGGGAACATATACTGGGGTGCATTTTCTCCTTTGACCCCTTGTGAAAGTGAAAAATTGGGGTCTGCTAGTACTTTTTCATTTTTACAAATGTGTGCTTTGAAATCCTCTCTCTAGTATTTCTGCCTTCTGTGAGACACCTGTTTGGTAAATAGTACCCTTAAAATATCCGTACGGGGGTGCTCTTTCCTAAATAAGGTCACTTCTTGGGGTTTTTCATTTCTGGGGACCTCTGGAAATTGTTTAAATGCGACATGGTAGCTAAAATCCATGTCTGCCAATTCAGGCCTGCAAAAACCATATTTTGTACTTTGCCTGTAGTGGCCTGCTGTTCACAAATACAGGAGGCTACGAGCACATATGGGGTGTCTGCAAAATGGGGAGAAAATGGGGAACATATACTGGGGTGCATTTTCTCCTTTGACCCCTTGTGAAAGTGAAAAATTGGGGTCTGCTAGTACTTTTTCATTTTCACAAATGTGTGCTTTGAAATCCTCTCTCTAGTATTTCTGCCTTCTGTGAGACACCTGTTTGGTAAATAGTACCCTTAAAATATCCGTACGGGGGTGCTCTTTCCTAAATAAGGTCACTTCTTGGGGTTTTTCATTTCTGGGGACCTCTGGAAATTGTTTAAATGCGACATGGCAGCTAAAATCCATGTCTGCCAATTCAGGCTTGCAAAAACCATATTTTGTACTTTGCCTGTAGTGGCCTGCTGTTCGCCAATACAGCAGGCTACGAGCACATATGGGGTGTCTGCAAAATGGGGAGAAAATGGGGAACATATACTGGGGTGCATTTCTCCTTTGACCCCTTGTGAAACTGAAAAATTGGGGTCTGCTAGTACTTTTTCATTTTTACAAATGTGTGCTTTGAAATCCTCTCTCTAGTATTTCTGCCTTCTGTGAGACACCTGTTTGGTAAATAGTACCCTTAAAATATCCGTACGGGGGTGCTCTTTCCTAAATAAGGTCACTTCTTGGGGTTTTTCATTTCTGGGGACCTCTGGAAGTTGTTTAAATGCGACATGGCAGCTAAAATCCATGTCTGCCAATTCAGGCCTACAAAAACCATAGTTTGTACTTTGCCTGTAGTGGCCTGCTGTTCGCCAATACAGCAGGCTACAAGCACATATGGGGTGTCTGCAAAATGGGGAGAAAATGGGGAACATATACTGGGGTGCATTTTCTCCTTTGACCCCTTGTGAAACTGAAAAATTGGGGTCTGCTAGTACTTTTTATTTTTACAAATGTGTGCTTTGAAATCCTCTCTCTAGTATTTCTGCCTTCTGTGAGACACCTGTTTGGTAAATAGTACCCTTAAAATATCCGTACGGGGGTGCTCTTTCCTAAATAAGGTCACTTCTTGGGGTTTTTCATTTCTGGGGACCTCTGGAAATTGTTTAAATGCGACATGGCAGCTAAAATCCATGTCTGCCAATTCAGGCCTACAAAAAACACATTTTGTACTTTGCCTGTAGCGGCCTGCTGTTCGCCAATACAGAAGGCTACAAGCACATATGGGTTTTTTTCAAAATGGAGAGAAAATAGGAAACTTATACTGGGGTGCATTTTCTCCTTTGACCCCTTGTGAAACTGAAAAATTGGGGTCTGCTAGTACTTTTTCATTTTTACAAATATGTGCTTTGAAATCCTCTCTCTAGTATTTCTGCCTTCTGTGAGACACCTGTTTCGTAAAAAGTACCCTTTCCACAACTTAAAATGTCCGTACGGGGGTGATCTTTCCAAAATGGGGTCACTTCTTAGGGTTTTTCATTTCTGGGCACCTCTGGAAATTTTTGAAATGCGACATGGCAGCTAAAATCCATGTCTGCCAATTCAGGCCCAAAAATTGTACTTTGCCTGTAGCGGCCTTCTGTGTACCAATACAGCAGGCTACGAGCATATATGGGATGTTTGCTAAATGGGGAGAAAATGGGCAACATATACTGGGGTGCATTTTCTCCTTTGACCCCTTGTGAAACGGAAAAATTGGGGTCTGCTAGTACTTTTTCATTTTTACAAATGTGTGCTTTGAAATCCTCTCTCTAGTATTTCTGCCTTCTGTGAGACACCTGTTTGGTAAATAGTACCCTTAAAATATCCGTACGGGGGTGCTCTTTCCTAAATATCGTCACTTCTTGGGGTTTTTCATTTCTGGGGACCTCTGGAAATTGTTTAAATGCGACATGGCAGCTAAAATCCATGTCTGCCAATTCAGTCCTGCAAAAACCATATTTTGTACTTTCCCTGTAGTGGCCTGCTGTTCGCCAATACAGCAGGCTACAAGCACATATGGGGTGTCTGCAAAATGGGGAGAAAATGGGGAACATATACTGGGGTGCATTTTCTCCTTTGACCCCTTGTGAAAGTGAAAAATTGGGGTCTGCTTGTACATTTTCATTTTTATAAAGGTGTGCTTTGAAATCCTCTCTCTAGTATTTCTGCCTTCTGTGAGACACCTGTTTGGTAAATAGTACCCTTAAAATATCCGTACGGGGGTGCTCTTTCCTAAATAAGGTCACTTCTTGGGGTTTTTCATTTCTGGGGACCTCTGGAAATTGTTTAAATGCGACATGGTAGCTAAAATCCATGTCTGCCAATTCAGGCCTGCAAAAACCATATTTTGTACTTTGCCTGTAGTGGCCTGCTGTTCGCCAATACAGGAGGCTACGAGCAGATATGGGGTGTCTGCAAAATGGGGAGAAAATGGGGAACATATACTGGGGTGCATTTTCTCCTTTGACCCCTTGTGAAAGTGAAAAATTGGGGTCTGCTAGTACTTTTTCATTTTTACAAATGTGTGCTTTAAAATCCTCTCTCTAGTATTTCTGCCTTCTGTGAGACACCTGTTTGGTAAATAGTACCCTTAAAATATCCGTACGGGGGTGCTCTTTCCTAAATAAGGTCACTTCTTGGTGTTTTCCATTTCTGGGGACCTCTGGAAATTGTTTAAATGCGACATGGCAGCTAAAATCCATGTCTGCCAATTCAGGCCTGCAAAAACCATATTTTGTACTTTGCCTGTAGTGGCCTGCTGTTCGCCAATACAGGAGGCTACGAGCACATATGGGGTGTCTGCAAAATGGGGAGAAAATGGGGAACATATACTGGGGTGCATTTTCTCCTTTGACCCCTTGTGAAACTGAAAAATTGGGGTCTGCTAGTACTTTTTCATTTTTACAAATGTGTGCTTTGAAAACCTCTCTCTAGTATTTCTGCCTTCTGTGAGACACCTGTTTGGTAAATAGTACCCTTAAAATATCCATACGGGGGTGATCTTTCCTAAATAAGGTCACTTCTTGGGGTTTTTCATTTCTGGGGACCTCTGGAAATTGTTTAAATGCGACATGGCAGCTAAAATCCATGTCTGCCAATTCAGGTTTGCAAAAACCATATTTTGTACTTTGCCTGTAGTGGCCTGCTGTTCGCCAATACAGCAGGCTACGAGCACATATGGGGTGTCTGCAAAATGGGGAGAAAATGGGGAACATATACTGGGGTGCATTTTCTCCTTTGACCCCTTGTGAAACTGAAAAATTGGGGTCTGCTAGTACTTTTTCATTTTTACAAATGTGTGCTTTGAAATCCTCTCTCTCGTATTTCTGCCTTCTGTGAGACACCTGTTTGGTAAATAGTACCCTTAAAATATCCGTACGGGGGTGCTCTTTCCTAAATAAGGTCACTTCTTGGGGTTTTTCATTTCTGGGGACCTCTGGAAATTGTTTAAATGCGAAATGGCAGCTAAAATCCATGTCTGCCAATTCAGGCCTACAAAAACCATAGTTTGTACTTTGCCTGTAGTGGCCTGCTGTTCGCCAATACAGCAGGCTACGAGCACATATGGGGTGTCTGCAAAATGGGGAGAAAATGGGGAACATATACTGGGGTGCATTTTCTCCTTTGACCCCTTGTGAAACTGAAAAATTGGGGTCTGCTAGTACTTTTTCATTTTTACAAATGTGTGCTTTGAAATCCTCTCTCTAGTATTTCTGCCTTCTGTGAGACACCTGTTTGGTAAATAGTACCCTTAAAATATCCGTACGGGGGGGCTCTTTCCTAAATAAGGTCACTTCTTGGGGTTTTTTATTTCTGGGGACCTCTGGAAATTGTTTAAATGCGACATGGCAGCTAAAATCCATGTCTGACAATTCAGGCCTACAAAAACCATAGTTTGTACTTTGCCTGTAGTGGCCTGCTGTTCGCCAATACAGCAGGCTACGAGCACATATTGGGTGTCCGCAAAATGGGGAGAAAATGGGGAACATATACCGGGGTGCATTTTCTCCTTTGACCCCTTGTGAAACGGAAAAATTGGGGTCTGCTAGTACTTTTTCATTTTTACAAATGTGTGCTTTGAAATCCTCTCTGTAGTATTTCTGCCTTCTGTGAGACACCTGTTTGGTAAATAGTACCCTTAAAATATCCGTACGGGGGTGCTCTTTCCTAAATAAAGTCACTTCTTGGGGTTTTTCATTTCTGTGGACCTCTGGAAATTGTTTAAATGCGACATGGCTGCTAAAATCCATGTCTGCCAATTCAGGCCTACAAAAAACATATTTTGTACTTTGCCTGTAGCGGCCTGCTGTTCGCCAATACAGAAGGCTACAAGCACATATGGGTTTTTTTCAAAATGGAGAGAAAATAGGAAACTTATACTGGGGTGCATTTTCTCCTTTAACCTCTTATGAAAGTGAAAAATTGGGGTCTGCTAGTACTTTTTCATTTTTACAAATATGTGCTTTGAAATCCTCTCTCTAGTATTTCTGCCTTCTGTGAGACACCTGTTTCGTAAAAAGTACCCTTTTGTCATGGTCTTACCTTCTTGCTGTTCTCCTTCGTTTGACATGTGCTGGCGGCCATCTTGGCTTCTGGGTTTCTTGTAGCCTCCCACCCTGCGGCTCCTCCTTCCCACTGGGAGGAGCTGGATGCCTAGCTCATATATATAGGAGGTCTGTGGCTTCAGTTCCTTGCTTGGTCCTCCTGTGTTCACATGCTTCTAGACTGCTGCTGCTTCTGGTTCCTGATCCTGGTTTCGTCCGACTACCCTGCTGGTTCCTGATCCTGGTTTCGTCCGACTACCCTGCTGGTTCCTGATCCTGGCTTCGTCTGACTACCCTGCTGGTTCCTGATCCTGGCTTCGTCTGACTACCCTTCTGGTTCCTGACCTCTGGCTTCGCAAAGACTCTGCTTCGGTTTCGCCATCCGTTTGGACTTTTGCTTTACAGCTTTATTTTCAATAAAGCCTTCTTATTTTCACTTATCCCTTGTTGTACGTCTGGTTCATGGTTCCGTGACATTAGGACCAAGCCATGAATTCTGACGGTACAGGGCCATCCTCGCTACCCACGCTGGTTGCCAGACTTGATCAGCAGGATCACCTGTTGGGTCGGTTCGCTGTGGCGTTGCAAACCCTGCTTGAACGCACGGCTCATTTCGCTCCCGTTGCCGATGGGTCGGTTGTCGCTCCTGGGCCCGCTCCTACTGCCGCTCCGGTTGTTGCGCCAGAGTCTACCCCGACACCTGTTGTTGCACCTGCGGTGTTTCGGGGTATGACCGGTTCTGCCCCTCTTCCACAGCGCTTTGGGGGAGAGCCAACTCAGTGCCGAGGTTTCCTTAACCAGGTGGGCATTTATTTCGAGTTGCTGCCACATGCCTTTCCCACTGAGAGATCAAAGGTGGGCTTCTTGATCTCGCTGCTCTCGGACAAGGCCTTGGCCTGGGCCAGCCCTTTATGGGAGAACAACAATCCGGTGGTTGCCGAGTTTTCCGGTTTTGTTGCTTCTCTTCGGAAGGTATTCGATGTGCCGGCTCGTGCTGCCTCTGCTGCGAAGCTCCTTATGTCCATCAGACAGGGTTCACGATCCGTAGCTGAATACGCCATTGAGTTTCGTACCCTGGCAGCAGAGGTGGGCTGGAATAATGAGGCTCTGGTCGCTGCTTTCTCTCATGGTCTCTCGGATGCCTTGATGGATGAGGTTGCAGCTAAGGACCTACCAGTGGAGCTCGAGTCTCTTATTTCTTTCCTGATTTTGATTGACACCAGACTCAGGGAGAGACCTTCCTTTAAGGAGAGCCTGCGGAGGTTTTCTAACAGATTGGCGCCTACGTTTGTTGTCCCACCCGTGCCTCCCTCTCCTCCCACGCCTCCTGGGGATGACTTGTCTGGGGGTGAACCCATGCAGCTGGGGTTTGCTCGCCTGTCCGAGGGGGAGAGGGTACTCCGGAGACGCGAGGGCCGATGCATGTACTGTGGTCTCGGTGGGCATTTTCGGTTGGCATGTCCGAACCGTCCGGGAAACGCTCGCACCTGAGATCCTGTCGGGGGCAGATCTTGGGTGGAGTCTCCTCGTCCCCGGTTTCCCGTGTTGACAAACCACTGATCACTGTTGTCCTCTCCTGGGTCGGGGGCTCGGTGACGACCCAGGCGTTGGTGGACTCTGGTGCCGGTGGTTTGTTCATTGATAATGTGTTCGCTGCCGCCAATTCCATTCCTCTGCAGGCTCGAGGTTCCCCACTGGCTCTTGAGGCGATAGACGGCAGACCCCTTCTGCCGCCACACGTGACTCATGAGACCCTTCCAGTGGGGATAGCCATTGGTGCCGTTCACAGAGAGTCGGTCTGCCTCCAGGTTATTTCATCTCCACACTACTCGGTGGTCTTGGGGTACCCCTGGCTCCGGAAGCATAATCCGACTTTCGATTGGAGATCGGCCGAGATCCTCTCGTGGTCACCGCAGTGTGGGGCTAGTTGCATCCATGGGTCTGTCAAGTTGCTGTGTACTTCCTCGGACTCTCTGTTGCCTCCTGAATACGAGGAGTACCGGGATGTATTCGATAAGGTGCGCGCGGTTGCCCTACCTCCGCACCGCCCATACGATTGTGCCATAGAGTTACAATCTGGTGCCGTTCCTCCTCGTGGCAAAGTCTATCCACTGTCGGTAGCGGAGAATGAGGCCATGGAGGAGTACGTGAGGGAGGCGCTTTCACGCGGACACATTCGCAAATCCTCGTCCCCGGCAGGGGCTGGATTTTTCTTTGTGAAAAAGAAGGGCGGTGAGTTGAGGCCTTGCATCGATTACAGGGGTCTCAATCGCATCACGATCAAGAACGCTTACCCGATACCCTTGATTTCCGAGCTGTTCGATCGCCTTAAAGGGGCCACGGTCTTTACCAAACTCGACCTGAGGGCGGCATATAACCTGGTAAGGATCAAGGCGGGCGATGAGTGGAAGACCGCGTTTAACACCAGGACCGGTCATTATGAATCCTTGGTTATGCCCTTTGGGTTGTGCAATGCGCCCGCAGTCTTTCAGGAATTCATCAACGATGTTTTCCGTGACCTGTTGCAGCAGTGTGTGGTGGTCTATTTGGATGACATCTTGGTATATTCTGAATCCATGGAGGCCCACATTCTGGATGTCAGACGAGTGTTGCAACGGTTACGAGAGAACAAGCTGTTCGGTAAGCTTGAGAAATGCGAATTTCACCGATCCCAGGTAACCTTCTTAGGTTACATCATTTCCGCTGAGGGGTTCTCCATGGATCCTGAGAAGGTTTCGGCTGTCTTACAGTGGCCCCAGCCCAGTGGTCTTCGTTCCCTGCAGCGCTTTTTGGGCTTCGCCAATTATTATCGGAAGTTCATCAGGGACTTTTCCATGCTAGCCAAGCCTCTCACGGATCTGACCAGGAAGGGCAGTAATTCCCAGGTCTGGCCGCTCGAGGCCATCCGAGCTTTTGAGGCTCTAAAGTCCGCCTTTGTGTCGGCTCCGATTCTGTCGCATCCCAACCCTGGGTTGCCCTTTGTCCTCGAGGTGGACGCGTCTGAGACGGGAGTAGGCGCCCTTCTGTCTCAGCGTAGAACACCAGAGGGTCCTCTGCTTCCTTGTGGGTTTTACTCCCGGAAACTGTCTTCCGCGGAGTGCAACTATCAGATTGGTGACAGGGAGTTATTGGCCATCGTGCAGGCCCTTAAAGAATGGAGGCACTTGCTCGAGGGTTCGGTGGTTCCGGTTCTCATCCTGACGGACCACAAGAATCTGACCTACCTTTCTGAGGCCAAGAGATTGACACCACGTCAGGCCAGATGGGCTCTGTTCTTGTCACGTTTTAATTACGTGGTCTCCTACCTACCCGGTTCCAAGAACATCAGGGCGGATGCCTTATCACGGCAGTACTCCGAGCTGTCCAGGGAGGAGTCGATTCCGACTTCGGTCATACCTCCGAATCAGATCTTGGCCGCCATTCGCACCAGCCTGACCTCTCCCCTGGGTGAGCAGATTTTGGCGGCTCAATCTGGTGCTCCCTCTGGGGGACCCAACGGCAGATGTTTTGTGCCTGAGGAGTTGCGCACTCGGTTGTTGCGAACCTACCATAACTCCAAGACCGCGGGGCATCCTGGAAAGAATCAGCTGTCCTGGGCTGTTTCACGTCTGTTCTGGTGGCCTTCCCTACGTTCCGACATCGCCGCATATGTAGCGGCATGCTCCGTTTGTGCCCAGAGTAAGTCCCCTCGGCACCTTCCGTTGGGCCTTCTGCAACCCATAGCCACCGGGGAGCGCCCATGGTCACACCTGGGTATGGATTTCATTGTGGACCTCCCTGCATCCCGAGGCCATACGGTCATTCTCATGATTGTGGATCGGTTTTCCAAAATGTGCCACTGTGTTCCTCTCAAGAAGTTACCCTCTGCACAAGAGTTGGCCACGATTTTTGCCAGGGAGGTCTTCCGGTTGCACGGTTTGCCCAAGGAGATTGTGTCGGATCGGGGGAGTCAGTTTGTGTCCAGGTTCTGGCGTGCCTTTTGCTCCCAGTTGGGGATTCATCTCTCCTTCTCCTCGGCCTACCACCCTCAGTCCAATGGGGCCGCAGAACGATCCAATCAGGCCTTGGAGCAATTCCTTCGTTGCTATGTCTCCGATCACCAAGACAATTGGGTTGACCTCCTGCCTTGGGCTGAGTTTGCCAGGAACACGGCGGTGAACTCTTCCTCTGGGACGTCTCCCTTCATGGCCAATTATGGGTTCCAACCTGCCGTGTTACCGGAGGTATTCTCTCCCCAGGATATTCCGGCTGTGGAGGATCACCTTTCCGTCCTACGTGCTTCTTGGGTACTGATCCAGAAGTCCCTTGAGGTCTCTGCGCAGCGCCAGAGACTCCAGGCTGATCGCAGACGAGCGCCTGCTCCTTCCTACCAGGTTGGAGACCGTGTATGGTTGTCCACCCGCAACCTCAACCTTCGAGTGCCCACTCCCAAGCTGGCGCCTCGCTTTGTTGGTCCCTTCCGAGTGCTTCGCAGGGTAAACCCGGTAGCCTATGCCCTTGCGCTTCCTCCTGGCATGCGGATCTCCAACGTGTTTCATGTCTCCCTGTTGAAGCCACTGGTGTGTAATCGTTTCACTTCCTCGGTTCCTCGGCCTCGTCCGGTCCAAGTGGGTAATCGTGAGGAGTATGAGGTGAGCAATATCCTGGACTCACGCCTGGTCCGCGGTCGGGTGCAGTTTTTGGTCCATTGGCGTGGTTATGGTCCAGAGGAGCGTTCCTGGGTTCCCTCCGCAGATGTCCATGCTCCTGCCTTGCTCCGAGCCTTCCACGCACGCTTCCCTCAGAAACCGTTTTGTGCTCCGCGGAGGAGGGGCCCTTGAGGGGGAGGTACTGTCATGGTCTTACCTTCTTGCTGTTCTCCTTCGTTTGACATGTGCTGGCGGCCATCTTGGTTTCTGGGTTTCTTGTAGCCTCCCACCCTGCGGCTCCTCCTTCCCACTGGGAGGAGCTGGATGCCTAGCTCATATATATAGGAGGTCTGTGGCTTCAGTTCCTTGCTTGGTCCTCCTGTGTTCACATGCTTCTAGACTGCTGCTGCTTCTGGTTCCTGATCCTGGTTTCGTCCGACTACCCTGCTGGTTCCTGATCCTGGTTTCGTCCGACTACCCTGCTGGTTCCTGATCCTGGCTTCGTCTGACTACCCTGCTGGTTCCTGATCCTGGCTTCGTCTGACTACCCTTCTGGTTCCTGACCTCTGGCTTCGCAAAGACTCTGCTTCGGTTTCGCCATCCGTTTGGACTTTTGCTTTACAGCTTTATTTTCAATAAAGCCTTCTTATTTTCACTTATCCCTTGTTGTACGTCTGGTTCATGGTTCCGTGACACCTTTCCACAACTTAAAATGTCCGTACGGGGGTGATCTTTCCAAAATGGGGTCACTTCTTTGGGTTTTTCATTTCTGGGCACCTCTGGAAAAAATTTTTTAAAACTTTCAATTTTTATTGATTTTTCAACATAAGAAAATCAGACAGTAAATATGTCATTTGCATAAGCCAGAACAATGTTAAGATTTGCAAGTACAACTTTGACATTTATATTGTGATGTTACATATTTAAGCCAACAAAAGAATACCAGCTAATAAAAGTCACTTGTATAATCCAGCAACTATCACTTAATATATGCTAAGCATATTGATGACATATACAACAAATTGTAACATAGTCAATTCAAGAACAAGACTAATAGATTAAATCCAGAACTTGTGATCCATTTCTAAGATATATTTTATTCTATACTTTAGTGTACCGCTATATATGCTTACCCTATACCGTAATCCATCCACCGTCCTCCATCCACCGCTCTCTCCCGCCATGTATGTATACCACAGTATCAGTCCCTACAGAGCTACAGAGTGAATCTTAACTGCAAACGGGCAAGAGTTCCACAATTCCCATCTTTTGTGAGCCCTTAAGCGTTCAGAGTAAGAATCTGCATATATATATTCATGTTGCATATATTGGTTAACTAGTGAGATCACATCAGGCACCTGAGGAGTAATGGGCAGCTTCCATGAGGTTGCAATAAGCTTCCTTGCAGCTGAGAGAATGCCCATCATAACCGGTCTATGGGAGTGAGGTAAATCTCCTATTCCGATGGATAGCACAGCTAATGGAGGGTCGAGGGGGATCTGGAAGCCCGCCACTGTCGATATAAGGTCAAAAATCTTCCTCCAAAAAGGGAGAATAATAGGGCATGACCACCACATATGTGATAAGCTTCCCTTTTCCCCACAATTCCTCCAGCAGTTTGAACTATATTCAGGATCCATGTGTGCTATGCGGGCCGGCGTCAAGTACCATCTAAGTTGTATTTTCCTATTTTGTTCAATGTGATTAATACATTTGGCAGTAGCTATCGTCCAGTGGAAAGCATCCCTCCACTCCCCGACCGACCAAGAGCTTTCAAATTCTTCTTCCCATTTCACCATAAAGTTAAGCTTTGTTTCTAAAGTAGGGTCAAGTGCATGATATGCAGTAGCAAGGCCTTTCCCCTGACCTGTCGTACCAGTAAAGTATTTACCAAAAGGGGTCATTTTATTCAATGAAATAATGGGAAGTCTCATTCTGTGCAGCATATGCCTAACTTGTAGGTATTGATAGAAACAAGTGTTAGGTATACCATAATTCTGATGTAAGGTCTCAAATGTTTTCATAGTATCGCCTTCATATAACTGATCCAAACGTGTGATACCTGCCTTCTCCCATTTATCTAAGGAGAGATCGGGGACCCCATATGTAAGCGCAACCAGTGGGATCTCAGATCTCTTAGGTGTGAAAAGCAACCCTTTCTCTATATAATTGGACCAGGTCCAAACTGCCGCTTGCATAGTCAAGAGAGGGGGTGTAGATTTAGGCGCTTCCAGGGAAAGGGCGGCAAGAAAGCCTGGGAGAGAACCCAGTTTTGTGTAGGTGGATTCTAATTCATGCCATCTCTGTAGCGAGGAAGGCGCCCAACACTCTTTAGTCTGCTCAATGAGGTTCGCCTTATAATAACGAATGAGGTCCGGGACTCCAAGACCCCCTTCTCTCAGTTTTGGGTATAGGGCTCGACGGTCCACTCTAGGTGCTTTGTTACCCCATATAAATTTTATAAGGTCCGACTGCAACAGTTTTATTATTTTTTGTGGAATGATAAGAGGAATACATCTAAGTTTATAGAGGATCTTAGGAAGAATCATCATTTTGACCGCATTAATTCTGGCCAGCCATGACATAAACAGTTTAGAATACTCGGCATAGTCTGTTAGTAATTCTTTTCTCAGGGAGTCGAGATTGCTTCTCACCAAATTTAGTATACGAGGTGTTAATAATATGCCCAGGTAAACTATGCCATCCTCTGCCCACTGAAATGGAGCCTTCGCCAGAAGTTCCCTTTTAAGGGGTTCTTGGATCGCAAATGGGAGAATATGCGATTTTGTAACATTAAGTTTATAGAAGGAGGCTTGAGCATATTCATTTAAGACTTCCATAACGTTTGGGAGAGATATCTCTGGGTTCGTAAGTGATAACAGGACATCATCTGCGTATAATCCTATTTTGTGTGATGCATTACCCACATATATACCTAAAATACCTGGGTCCAAGCGGATTCTTTCTGCCAGGGGTTCCATCACCAGCGCAAAAACCAATGGTGACAAAGGGCAGCCTTGTCTGGTACCGTTCGTTATATCAAAGCTTTTGGAATAAAAGCCAGATGCTAAAACTCGAGCTGATGGCAGAGAATATAGATTTAAGATAGCCGATAGAATAGGTCCCCGGAACCCAAAATGATTTAACACCTCCGTCAGAAACCCCCAGTGCACCCTATCGAAAGCTTTTTCAGCGTCAAGCGATATAAATATTGTGGGTGCACTGGAGGAATCCGCTATTTGGAGCAAATCAATTACTCTACGAGTTCCATCCCTACATTGGCGGCCAGGGATGAAACCAACTTGGTCAGTGGACACCAATTTAGGAAGAAGGGGCTGTAACCTTAGGGCCAGTAGTTTAGAGAATAATTTTAAGTCATTATTTAATAAAGATATGGGTCGGAAATTTGCTGGAGTATCATGAGGTTTCCCTGGTTTAGGGATTGTTGTGATAATAGCACATAACATCTCTTTGGGTATAGCACCCGGGAGTAGAAATGTATTAAAAAGCCGCGTAATGTATGGTAACAAGCTTACTTTAAAGGATTTATAATAGTCCCCCGAAAAGCCATCTGGGCCTGGAGCTTTGTGCAGTTTTAATGATTTAATAGCTATATCTACTTCCCGTTCTGAAAAGGGGGCATTGAGTAATTCCAAATCTTGGGAGGTAATACTTGGGAGAGATACTGATTTTAAGAAATTCTGTATGGTATGTGAGGTAGGTTGTGGGGTGCCATCGTCATTTTTCAAATTATAAAGGGAACTATAGTAATCCGCAAACGCATCCGCAATATCTATCGGGTGCGTAGTCATCTTTCCATTATTTTGCTTCATTGAATCTATACGGGAGGCTACTTCCCTTTTTTTCAGCCTGCGGGCTAGCATAGCCCCGGCTCTATCTCCTAAGTGATACCATTTTGCCTTTGATCTGGTTAGGGCCTTTTCAAATTTGCAAAGCAAGAGAGAGCGTAATTGAAAGCGCAAGTCTGTGATTTGGGCTGATAGTGTATTTGTAGGTGTCTCCTTAAATCGCGTTTCTGCCTCCACTATTTGAGCTAAAATATCTTGCATCCGTTTATCTCTTTGCTTTTTAAGTTTGGACGCAGTCTGAATGAAAAGGCCTCTCATGAAACTTTTATGGGCGCACCATAATGTGGAGACACTAATATCTGACGTGTCATTAAGATCAAAATATTCGTCCAAAGCTTTAGAAAATATTTGGTGCCGATTCTCATCCCTCAGTAAAAATGAGTTAAGGCGCCAAAGCGGTGGGTTAGGATTAGGATAATTATCTGAGATGTGTAGGTGGATTGGAGCGTGATCGGACCATGTGATATTACCTATTGCTGTGTGAGAGGTTTTATGAAGAAGGTCTTTGGAAATAAGGAAATAGTCGATTCTAGATTGGGAGATATGAACCTGGGACATAAAGGTATAATCCCTTTCCGTCGCATGTTGGTACCTCCATATATCATGTAGGGGAGTAGTTTTGAGAAGTTTACCCAACGCAGGCCGATGACCCCCCGTTTTCTTGGAGCAATCCATCAAAGGATCAATGGGCAGGTTAAAATCCCCTCCTAAAATGATGGAACCCCTGGCAAAATTCAGCAACTTCTTAAAGAACCTCGTAAGGAAAGAAACTTGGTGAGAATTAGGTACATAGACATTAGCTATGGTGTATTCAGCATGATTGATAGAGCAAAGGAGAATAATATATCGTCCCGCCTGATCAATAATAGTTTGATGTGCTTTAAATTGGACCGAACGCCTAACTCCTATAAGAACCCCAGCTTTTTTAGCTTCTGCCGATGCAAAATAAAGATGTGGGTAGTGCCTATTTGAACATTTACCAACATCTTTGGTCAGCAAATGAGTTTCTTGAGCTAGCAGTATATCACACTTGGTCTTATTAGCATCATTCCACAGTGCAGAGCGCTTGTATGGGGAGTTTAGCCCCTTTACATTTATAGACATTAGGTGTAGTACCATTTTGGTCTCGTGGGGATAAGTGAGTACTTAGCGTTAAACTGGAGAGAACGGCGGATTTCAGACGGCGGGACGGACACAGCAGATTCGGGATCACATTGATTCTGGAAGAAACAACAAAAGTTAACAAGATCACAAAGTGAAACTAGGCAAACATGCCTATATTGGTACAAAAACCAAAGGTAAGCGCCCATGAGTTTTCAGGAGCGCAAAGGTTTCCAAATTAAACAGAAAGATCCTGACAGGATCACCTTAATTTATAAGAATCGTAAGTAATTTTGAGGTTGGAGAATTCAGAAAAGATAAGAGATTTGGCATAGCAACTACAACAGTAGAGGTGTTACCCATTCCAGCCCACTTTATAGACAGAAAAGGAGGAATGTTAGGCACTTTATGTAAGGGTTAATGAAAGATCAAATATAGAATAGAAGGACGTAGATGTCCCAGTTTAGGATACATGAAAATTCCCACATCATAAGAAAATTTTTATATTAGAAAGTATTCATGTTATCTCCTCCTCAGGTTGTTTAGGGGACAACCGATCATTCTTTCTTTTATTACTTTTCCCATGCCTGCTAGCTTGTGCAGTGGACCACGGGATCGGGGCTGGTATTACTGGAAATGCTTGTAGATTTTGGACACTGCACCAATCTTCAATGGAGATCATGGGGTCTCCCAGTGCTGATAAAAGTTCTGTAAGGTCCTCATATTGACGGATAGAGAATCTTTTCCCCGCCACCGTAGTAGAGATTCCAAACGGGAACATCCAGCGGTATAATATTTTCCTATTTCGCAGCAAATCTGTGAGAGGTTTCAGTTGTTTCCTTTTGTGCAGAGTAATAGGGGCAAGGTCTTGGAATAGGAGAAGTTGGTGATCTTCAAAGGACCAAGAGGGGGATACCCTAGCCTTCCCCAACATATCTTCCTTGACTCTGAAGTCCAGAAATCTACAAATAATGTCCCTGGGGGGATCATTAGGGTTGGGTCTTGGTCTTAGTGCTCTGTGTGCTCTCTCAATTTCAATGGAGAGGGGATAATGGTCTCCCAATAAAGATATGGCAATCTGTTTCACCGTTGAGAGTAGAGATTCTGCAGTATACGTTTCAGGAAGGCCACGGATTCTTAAATTATTGCGCCTATTACGATTATCTTGGTCCTCCATTTGGATGTATATTTGGTTCAGATGATCTTGACATGTTTGAAAATGAGTGGCAACTTCTCTGGAATGATTGCAAAGTTCTGCTGTGGTGTCCTCCAAACTATCCACACGGTGACCAATATGGCGTAGGTCTTGTTTAATTTCTTGCAAATTCTGTGCTAGAGGCGACAGAGCATTGGTAAGGGTTTGCTGAAAAAAGTCCCTTGATAAAGGGAGATCCGCCTGTGCTGCAGCTTGTGGTTCATCCTGCAATGTGTCACTTGAGGATAAAGGTTGATTCACATGAGCAGAGGTTTCAGCACTTGCAGGCGCTTTTGTAATAAATTTCTCTATATTGCCTTTGCCATGCGGAGTTTTCTGAGGCATGTTAGGGTCCCTAGGAAAAGGTTGGCCGTACTTAACCATTGCAAGACAGGTGGTTTAAGTCCTTTGGAAGTTGGAGAAATCACTTATAGATGCTATGCCTTTGCGTGCTGCATTCCCTCACATAAGCTATAAAGGTGTCCAGACAGGATAGATCATAATCAATGATCTGGAAACATTGAGCCTGTGGCTCTAATACGTGGAATAGATCGTAAAGGAGTTGGAAATTTAGCCCCTGGTCTCAGGCCCGGACTAGGCCGCAACTTTCAGTAGGTTTGTAGAGGCTAGTTTTACCTCTGGTATGTTTGTGGTGGTGACCGGAGTGTCACTATGTGGGCCCAAATGCTGCAGCTGGCTTTCCTCTTCGTCCCTCAGCCGTGTAAAGGCGAACAGGTTCTCCAACTTCAGCCCATGGTCTCGGTCCCGGCCTAGGCCGCAATCTTCAGGTACTCTGTGGGGGGCTTGCCTCACCTCCGGTATGTCAGAAGGGGTGACCGGGTTGTCCCTCTATGGGCTCTTATGCTGTCGCTAGGCTTGTTTCTTTAAACCTGCGTCAAATTTAGTCCGCGGTCTTGGGCCCGGACTAGGCCGCAATCTCCGGCGCCCTTTTTTGAGGCCTATCTCACCCTGATTTCGGCTGCGGTGGTGACCGGACGCTTCCCTTTGACCTCCCGCTTTGTGGGCTATGCGCAGGGGGCCTCGGTGGGGTATATCCTAGACTCACCACTGTCAGGAGTCTGTGGGCCGGTCGGCGCTTCTCTTCTTCCGGTAGGCCGCGGCTTCTTATTTTCGCCTCAGGCCGCCCAGACGGCACCTCCGGCGGCGATCTTGTTGTAGAGGGTCGCTCCTGTAGAGGATCTTCTCCTTGATGTTGTTTGGAGGCAGATGTTTCTTGGCGGCCGGCCGTCCGTCCGACTCGATTCAGGCCTCAGTAGGCCGCAGCCGTTTCTATCCTCCCGGATCGATTTTTTTGTTAAATAAACAGATATATCTGTTCAGAGATGTTATGTTAACTGTGGGGTAGTGTTTAAAAACACTTTTGGTCAATTTTGAATGCTAGATGCCTATAGATTGCCTATGTGCAGCAGGAGCTGAGGTTCAGAGCGTCCACTCTCCTTCACGGCTAGCCACCTCTGGAAATTTTTGAAATGCGACATGGCAGCTAAAATCCATGTCTGCCAATTCAGGCCTACAAATTGTACTTTGCCTGTAGCGGCCTTCTGTGTGCCAATACAGCAGGCTATGAGCATATATGGGATGTTTGCAAAATGGGGAGAAAATGGGCAACATATACTGGGGTGCATTTTCTCCTTTGACCTCTTGTGAAACTGAAAAATTGGGTTCTGCTAGTACTTTTTCATTTTTACAAATGTGTGCTTTGAAATCCTCTCTCTAGTATTTCTGCCTTCTGTGAGACACCTGTTTGGTAAATAGTACCCTTAAAATATCCGTACGGGGGTGCTCTTTCCTAAATAAGGTCACTTCTTTATGTTTTTTATTTCTGGGGACCTCTGGAAATTGTTTAAATGCGACATGGCAGCTAAAATCCATGTCTGCCAATTCAGGCCTGCAAAAACCATATTTTGTACTTTGCCTGTAGTGGCCTGCTGTTCGCCAATACAGCAGACTACGAGCACATATGGGGTGTCTGCAAAATGGGGAGAAAATGGGGAACATATACTGGGGTGCATTTTCTCCTTTGACCACTTGTGAAAGTGAAAAATTGGGGTCTGCTTGTACTTTCTCATTTTTACAAATGTGTGCTTTGAAATCCTCTCTCTAGTATTTCTGATTTCTGTGAGACACCTGTTTGGTAAATAGTACCCTTAAAATATCCGTACGGGGGTGCTCTTTCCTAAATAAGGTCACTTCTTGGGGTTTTTCATTTCTGGGGACCTCTGGAAATTGTTTAAATGCGACATGGCAGCTAAAATCCATGTCTGCCAATTCAGGCCTGCAAAAACCATATTTTGTACTTTGCCTGTAATGGCCTGCTGTTCGCCAATACAGGAGGCTACGAGCACATATGGGGTGTCTGCAAAATGGGGAGAAAATGGGGAACATATACTGGGGTGCATTTTCTCCTTTGACCTCTTGTGAAACTGAAAAATTGGGGTCTGCTAGTACTTTTTCATTTTTACAAATGTGTGCTTTGAAATACTCTCTCTAGTATTTCTGCCTTCTGTGAGACACCTGTTTGGTAAATAGTACCCTTAAAATATCCGTACGGGGGTGCTCTTTCCTAAATAAGGTCACTTCTTGGTGTTTTTTATTTCTGGGGACCTCTGGAAATTGTTTAAATGCGACATGGCAGCTAAAATCCATGTCTGCCAATTCAGGCCTGCAAAAACCATATTTTGTACTTTGCCTGTAGTGGCCTGCTGTTCGCCAATACAGCAGGCTACGAGCACATATGGGGTGTCTGCAAAATGGGGAGAAAATGGGGAACATATACTGGGGTGCATTTTCTCCTTTGACCCCTTGTGAAAGTGAAAAATTGGGGTCTGCTTGTACTTTTTCATTTTTACAAATGTGTGCTTTGAAATCCTCTCTCTAGTATTTCTGCCTTCTGTGAGACACCTGTTTGGTAAATAGTACTCTTAAAATATCCGTACGGGGGTGCTCTTTCCTAAATAAGGTCACTTCTTGGGGTTTTTCATTTCTGGGGACCTCTGGAAATTGTTTAAATGCGACATGGCAGCTAAAATCCATGTCTGCCAATTCAGGCCTGCAAAAACCAAATTTTGTACTTTGCCTGTAGTGGCCTGCTGTTCGCCAATACAGCAGGCTACGAGCACATATAGGGGTGTCTGCAAAATGGAAAGAAAATGGGGAACATATACTGCGGTGCATTTTCTCCTTTGACCTCTTGTGAAACTGAAAAATTGGGGTCTGCTAGTACTTTTTCATTTTTACAAATGTGTGCTTTGAAATCCTCTCTCTAGTATTTCTGCCTTCTGTGAGACACCTGTTTGGTAAATAGTACCCTTAAAATATCCGTACGGGGGTGCTCTTTCCTAAATAAGGTCACTTCTTGGGGTTTTTCATTTCTGGGGACCTCTGGAAATTGTTTAAATGCGACATGGCAGCTAAAATCCATGTCTGCCAATTCAGGCCTGCAAAAAACATATTTTGTACTTTGCCTGTAGTGGCCTGCTGTTCGCCAATACAGGAGGCTACGAGCACATATGGGGTGTCTGCAAAATGGGGAGAAAATGGGGAACATATACTGGGGTGCATTTTCTCCTTTGACCCCTTGTGAAAGTGAAAAATTGGGGTCTGCTAGTACTTTTTCATTTTTACAAATGTGTGCTTTGAAATCCTCTCTCTAGTATTTCTGCCTTCTGTGAGACACCTGTTTGGTAAATAGTACCCTTAAAATATCCGTACGGGGGTGCTCTTTCCTAAATAAGGTCACTTCTTGGGGTTTTTCATTTCTGGGGACCTCTGGAAATTGTTTAAATGCGACATGGTAGCTAAAATCCATGTCTGCCAATTCAGGCCTACAAAAACCATAGTTTGTACTTTGCCTGTAGTGGCCTGCTGTTCGCCAATACAGCAGGCTACGAGCACATATGGGGTGTCTGCAAAATGGGGATAAAATGGGGAACATTTACTGGGGTGCATTTTCTCCTTTGACCCCTTGTGAAACGGAAAAATTGGGGTCTGCTAGTACTTTTTGATTTTTACAAATGTGTGCTTTGAAATCCTCTCTCTAGTATTTCTGCCTTCTGTGAGACACCTGTTTGGTAAATAGTACCCTTAAAATATCCGTACGGGGGTGCTCTTTCCTAAATAAGGTCACTTCTTGGGGTTTTTCATTTCTGGGGACCTCTGGAAATTGTTTAAATGCGACATGGCAGCTAAAATCCATGTCTGCCAATTCAGGCCTGCAAAAACCATATTTTGTACTTTGCCTGTAGTGGCCTGCTGTTCGCCAATACAGCAGGCTACAAGCACATATGGGGTGTCTGCAAAATGGGGAGAAAATGGGGAACATATACTCGGGTGCATTTTCTCCTTTGACCCCTTGTGAAAGTGAAAAATTGGGGTCTGCATGTACATTTTCATTTTTACAAAGGTGTGCTTTGAAATCCTCTCTCTAGTATTTCTGCCTTCTGTGAGACACCTGTTTGGTAAATAGTACCCTTAAAATATCCGTACGGGGGTGCTCTTTCCTAAATAAGGTCACTTCTTGGGGTTTTTCATTTCTGGGGACCTCTGGAAATTGTTTAAATGCGACATGGTAGCTAAAATCCATGTCTGCCAATTCAGGTCTGCAAAAACCATATTTTGTACTTTGCCTGTAGTGGCCTGCTGTTCGCCAATACAGCAGGCTACGAGCACATATGGGGTGTCTGCAAAAGGGAAAGAAAATGGGGAACATATACTGCGGTGCATTTTCTCCTTTGACCTCTTGTGAAACTGAAAAATTGGGGTCTGCTAGTACTTTTTAATTTTTACAAATGTGTGCTTTGAAATCCTCTCTCTAGTATTTCTGCCTTCTGTGAGACACCTGTTTGGTAAATAGTACCCTTAAAATATCCGTACGGGGGTGCTCTTTCCTAAATAAGGTCACTTCTTGGGGTTTTTCATTTCTGGGGACCTCTGGAAATTGTTTAAATGCGACATGGCAGCTAAAATCCATGTCTGCCAATTCAGGCCTGCAAAAACCATATTTTGTACTTTGCCTGTAGTGGCCTGCTGTTCGCCAATACAGCAGGCTACGAGCACATATGGGGTGTCTGCAAAATGGGGAGAAAATGGGGAACATATACTGGGGTGCATTTTCTCCTTTGACCCCTTGTGAAACTGAAAAATTGGGGTCTGCTAGTACTTTTTCATTTTTACAAATGTGTGCTTTGAAATCCTCTCTCTAGTATTTCTGCCTTCTGTGAGACACCTGTTTGGTAAATAGTACCCTTAAAATATCCGTACGGGGGTGCTCTTTCCTAAATAAGGTCACTTCTTGGGGTTTTTCATTTCTGGGGACCTCTGGAAATTGTTTAAATGCGACATGGCAGCTAAAATCCATGTCTGCCAATTCAGGCCTGCAAAAACCATATTTTGTACTTTGCCTGTAGTGGCCTGCTGTTCGCCAATACAGGCAGGCTACGAGCACATATGGGGTGTCTGCAAAATGGGGAGAAAATGGGGAACATATACTGGGGTGCATTTTCTCCTTTGACCCCTTGTGAAAGTGAAAAATTGGGGTCTGCTAGTACTTTTTCATTTTTACAAATGTGTGCTTTGAAATCCTCTCTCTAGTATTTCTGCCTTCTGTGAGACACCTGTTTGGTAAATAGTACCCTTAAAATATCCGTACGGGGGTGCTCTTTCCTAAATAAGGTCACTTCTTGGGGTTTTTCATTTCTGGGGACCTCTGGAAATTGTTTAAATGCGACATGGTAGCTAAAATCCATGTCTGCCAATTCAGGCCTACAAAAACCATATTTTGTACTTTGCCTGTAGTGGCCTGCTGTTCGCCAATACAGCAGGCTACGAGCACATATGGGGTGTCTGCAAAATGGGGAGAAAATGGGGAACATATACTGGGGTGCATTTTCTCCTTTGACCCCTTGTGAAACGGAAAAATTGGGGTCTGCTAGTACTTTTTCATTTTTACAAATGTGTGCTTTGAAATCCTCTCTCTAGTATTTCTGCCTTCTGTGAGACACCTGTTTGGTAAATAGTACCCTTAAAATATCCGTACGGGGGTGCTCTTTCCTAAATAAGGTCACTTCTTGGGGTTTTTCATTTCTGGGGACCTCTGGAAATTGTTTAAATGCGACATGGCAGCTAAAATCCATGTCTGCCAATTCAGGCCTGCAAAAACCATATTTTGTACTTTGCCTGTAGTGGCCTGCTGTTCGCCAATACAGCAGGCTACGAGCACATATGGGGTGTCTGCAAAATGGGGAGAAAATGGGGAACATATACTGGGGTGCATTTTCTCCTTTGACCCCTTGTGAAAGTGAAAAATTGGGGTCTGCTAGTACTTTTTCATTTTTACAAATGTGTGCTTTGAAATCCTCTCTCTAGTATTTCTGCCTTCTGTGAGACACCTGTTTGGTAAATAGTACCCTTAAAATATCCGTACGGGGGTGCTCTTTCCTAAATAAGGTCACTTCTTGGGGTTTTTCATTTCTGGGGACCTCTGGAAATTGTTTAAATGCGACATGGCAGCTAAAATCCATGTCTGCCAATTCAGGCCTGCAAAAACCATATTTTGTACTTTGCCTGTAGTGGCCTGCTGTTCGCCAATACAGCAGGCTACGAGCACATATGGGGTGTCTGCAAAATGGGGAGAAAATGGGGAACATATACTGGGGTGCATTTTCTCCTTTGACCCCTTGTGAAACTGAAAAATTGGGGTCTGCTAGTACTTTTTCATTTTTACAAATGTGTGCTTTGAAATCCTCTCTCTAGTATTTCTGCCTTCTGTGAGACACCTGTTTGGTAAATAGTACCCTTAAAATATCCGTACGGGGGTGCTCTTTCCTAAATAAGGTCACTTCTTGGGGTTTTTCATTTCTGGGGACCTCTGGAAATTGTTTAAATGCGACATGGCAGCTAAAATCCATGTCTGCCAATTCAGGCCTGCAAAAACCATATTTTGTACTTTGCCTGTAGTGGCCTGCTGTTCGCCAATACAGCAGGCTACGAGCACATATGGGGTGTCTGCAAAATGGGGAGAAAATGGGGAACATATACTGGGGTGCATTTTCTCCTTTGACCCCTTGTGAAACTGAAAAATTGGGGTCTGCTAGTACTTTTTGATTTTTACAAATGTGTGCTTTGAAATCCTCTCTCTAGTATTTCTGCCTTCTGTGAGACACCTGTTTGGTAAATAGTACCCTTAAAATATCCGTACGGGGGTGCTCTTTCCTAAATAAGGTCACTTCTTGGGGTTTTTCATTTCTGGGGACCTCTGGAAATTGTTTAAATGCGACATGGCAGCTAAAATCCATGTCTGCCAATTCAGGCCTGCAAAAACCATATTTTGTACTTTGCCTGTAGTGGCCTGCTGTTCGCCAATACAGCAGGCTACGAGCACATATGGGGTGTCTGCAAAATGGGGAGAAAATGGGGAACATATACTGGGGTGCATTTTCTCCTTTGACCCCTTGTGAAAGTGAAAAATTGGGGTCTGCTAGTACTTTTTCATTTTTACAAATGTGTGCTTTGAAATCCTCTCTCTAGTATTTCTGCCTTCTGTGAGACACCTGTTTGGTAAATAGTACCCTTAAAATATCCGTACGGGGGTGCTCTTTCCTAAATAAGGTCACTTCTTGGGGTTTTTCATTTCTGGGGACCTCTGGAAATTGTTTAAATGCGACATGGCAGCTAAAATCCATGTCTGCCAATTCAGGCCTGCAAAAACCATATTTTGTACTTTGCCTGTAGTGGCCTGCTGTTCGCCAATACAGCAGGCTACGAGCACATATGGGGTGTCTGCAAAATGGGGAGAAAATGGGGAACATATACTGGGGTGCATTTTCTCCTTTGACCCCTTGTGAAACTGAAAAATTGGGGTCTGCTAGTACTTTTTCATTTTTACAAATGTGTGCTTTGAAATCCTCTCTCTAGTATTTCTGCCTTCTGTGAGACACCTGTTTGGTAAATAGTACCCTTAAAATATCCGTACGGGGGTGCTCTTTCCTAAATAAGGTCACTTCTTGGGGTTTTTCATTTCTGGGGACCTCTGGAAATTGTTTAAATGCGACATGGCAGCTAAAATCCATGTCTGCCAATTCAGGCCTACAAAAACCATAGTTTGTACTTTGCCTGTAGTGGCCTGCTGTTCGCCAATACAGCAGGCTACGAGCACATATGGGGTGTCTGCAAAATGGGGAGAAAATGGGGAACATATACTGGGGTGCATTTTCTCCTTTGACCCCTTGTGAAACGGAAAAATTGGGGTCTGCTAGTACTTTTTCATTTTTACAAATGTGTGCTTTGAAATCCTCTCTCTAGTATTTCTGCCTTCTGTGAGACACCTGTTTGGTAAATAGTACCCTTAAAATATCCGTACGGGGGTGCTCTTTCCTAAATAAGGTCACTTCTTGGGGTTTTTCATTTCTGGGGACCTCTGGAAATTGTTTAAATGCGACATGGCAGCTAAAATCCATGTCTGCCAATTCAGGCCTGCAAAAACCATATTTTGTACTTTGCCTGTAGTGGCCTGCTGTTCGCCAATACAGCAGGCTACGAGCACATATGGGGTGTCTGCAAAATGGGGAGAAAATGGGGAACATATACTGGGGTGCATTTTCTCCTTTGACCCCTTGTGAAACTGAAAAATTGGGGTCTGCTAGTACTTTTTCATTTTTACAAATGTGTGCTTTGAAATCCTCTCTCTAGTATTTCTGCCTTCTGTGAGACACCTGTTTGGTAAATAGTACCCTTAAAATATCCGTACGGGGGTGCTCTTTCCTAAATAAGGTCACTTCTTGGGGTTTTTCATTTCTGGGGACCTCTGGAAATTGTTTAAATGCGACATGGCAGCTAAAATCCATGTCTGCCAATTCAGGCCTGCAAAAACCATATTTTGTACTTTGCCTGTAGTGGCCTGCTGTTCGCCAATACAGCAGGCTACGAGCACATATGGGGTGTCTGCAAAATAGGGAGAAAATGGGGAACATATACTGGGGTGCATTTTCTCCTTTGACCCCTTGTGAAACTGAAAAATTGGGGTCTGCTAGTACTTTTTCATTTTTACAAATGTGTGCTTTGAAATCCTCTCTCTAGTATTTCTGCCTTCTGTGAGACACCTGTTTGGTAAATAGTACCCTTAAAATATCCGTACGGGGGTGCTCTTTCCTAAATAAGGTCACTTCTTGGGGTTTTTCATTTCTGGGGACCTCTGGAAATTGTTTAAATGCGACATGGCAGCTAAAATCCATGTCTGCCAATTCAGGCCTGCAAAAACCATATTTTGTACTTTGCCTGTAGTGGCCTGCTGTTCGCCAATACAGCAGGCTACGAGCACATATGGGGTGTCTGCAAAATGGGGAGAAAATGGGGAACATATACTGGGGTGCATTTTCTCCTTTGACCCCTTGTGAAACTGAAAAATTGGGGTCTGCTAGTACTTTTTCATTTTTACAAATGTGTGCTTTGAAATCCTCTCTCTAGTATTTCTGCCTTCTGTGAGACACCTGTTTGGTAAATAGTACCCTTAAAATATCCGTACGGGGGTGCTCTTTCCTAAATAAGGTCACTTCTTGGGGTTTTTCATTTCTGGGGACCTCTGGAAATTGTTTAAATGCGACATGGCAGCTAAAATCCATGTCTGCCAATTCAGGCCTGCAAAAACCATATTTTGTACTTTGCCTGTAGTGGCCTGCTGTTCGCCAATACAGGAGGCTACGAGCACATATGGGGTGTCTGCAAAATGGGGAGAAAATGGGGAACATATACTGGGGTGCATTTTCTCCTTTGACCCCTTGTGAAACTGAAAAATTGGGGTCTGCTAGTACTTTTTCATTTTTACAAATGTGTGCTTTGAAATCCTCTCTCTAGTATTTCTGCTTTCTGTGAGACTCCTGTTTGGTAAATAGTACCCTTAAAATATTCGTACAGGGGTGCTCTTTCATAAATAAGGTCACTTCTTGGGGTTTTTCATTTCTGGGGACCTCTGGAAATTGTTTAAATGCGACATGGCAGCTAAAATCCATGTCTGCCAATTCAGGCCTTCAAAAACCATAGTTTGTACTTTGCCTGTAGTGGCCTGCTGTTCGCCAATACAGCAGGCTACGAGCAAATATGGGGTATCTGCAAAATGGGGAGAAAATGGGAAACATATACCGGGGTGCATTTTCTCCTTTGACCCCTTGTGAAAGTGAAAAATTGGGGTCTGCTAGTACTTTTTCATTTTTACAAATGTGTGCTTTGAAATCCTCTCTCTAGTATTTCTGCCTTTTGTGAGACACCTGTTTGGTAAATAGTACCCTTAAAATATCCGTTCGCGGGTGCTCTTTCCTAAATAAGGTCACTTCTTGGGGTTTTTCATTTCTGGGGACCTCTGGAAATTGTTTAAATGCGACATGGCAGCTAAAATCCATGTCTGCCAATTCAGGCCTACAAAAACCATAGTTTGTACTTTGCCTGTAGTGGCCTGCTGTTCGCCAATACAGCAGGCTACGAGCACATATGGGGTGTCTGCAAAATAGGGAGAAAATGGGGAACATATACTGGGGTGCATTTTCTCCTTTGACCCCTTGTGAAACTGAAAAATTGGGGTCTGCTAGTACTTTTTCATTTTTACAAATGTGTGCTTTGAAATCCTCTCTCTAGTATTTCTGCCTTCTGTGAGACACCTGTTTGGTAAATAGTACCCTTAAAATATCCGTACGGGGGTGCTCTTTCCTAAATAAGGTCACTTCTTGGGGTTTTTCATTTCTGGGGACCTCTGGAAATTGTTTAAATGCGACATGGCAGCTAAAATCCATGTCTGCCAATTCAGGCCTACAAAAACCATAGTTTGTACTTTGCCTGTAGTGGCCTGCTGTTCGCCAATACAGCAGGCTACGAGCACATATGAGGTATCTGCAAAATGGGGAGAAAATGGGGAACATATACCGGGGTGCATTTTCTCCTTTGACCCCTTGTGAAACGGAAAAATTGGGGTCTGCTAGTACTTTTTCATTTTTACAAATGTGTGCTTTGAAATCCTCTCTCTAGTATTTCTGCCTTCTGTGAGACACCTGTTTCGTAAAAAGTACCCTTTCCACAACTTAAAATGTCCGTACGGGGGTGATCTTTCCAAAATGGGGTCACTTCTTTGGGTTTTTCATTTCTGGGCACCTCTGGAAATTTTTGAAATGCGACATGGCAGCTAAAATCCATGTCTGCCAATTCAGGCCTACAAATTGTACTTTGCCTGTAGCGGCCTTCTGTGGTCCAATACAGCAGGCTATGAGCATATATGGGATGTTTGCAAAATGGGGAGAAAATGGGCAACATATACTGGGGTGCATTTTCTCCTTTGACCTCTTGTGAAACTGAAAAATTGGGGTCTGCTAGTACTTTTTCATTTTTACAAATGTGTGCTTTGAAATCCTCTCTCTAGTATTTCTGCCTTCTGTGAGACACCTGTTTGGTAAATAGTACCCTTAAAATATCCGTACGGGGGTGCTCTTTCCTAAATAAGGTCACTTCTTGGTGTTTTTTATTTCTGGGGACCTCTGGAAATTGTTTAAATGCGACATGGCAGCTAAAATCCATGTCTGCCAATTCAGGCCTGCAAAAACCATATTTTGTACTTTGCCTGTAGTGGCCTGCTGTTCGCCAATACAGCAGGCTACGAGCACATATGGGGTGTCTGCAAAATGGGGAGAAAATGGGGAACATATACTGGGGTGCATTTTCTCCTTTGACCCCTTGTGAAAGTGAAAAATTGGGGTCTGCTTGTACTTTTTCATTTTTACAAATGTGTGCTTTGAAATCCTCTCTCTAGTATTTCTGCCTTCTGTGAGACACCTGTTTGGTAAATAGTATACTTAAAATATCCGTACGGGGGTGCTCTTTCCTAAATAAGGTCACTTCTTGGGGTTTTTCATTTCTGGGGACCTCTGGAAATTGTTTAAATGCGACATGGCAGCTAAAATCCATGTCTGCCAATTCAGGCCTGCAAAAACCATATTTTGTACTTTGCCTGTAGTGGCCTGCTGTTCGCCAATACAGCAGGCTACGAGCACATATGGTGTGTCTGCAAAATGGGGAGAAAATGGGGAACATATACTGGGGTGCATTTTATCCTTTAACCCCTTGTGAAAGTGAAAAATTGGGGTCTGCTAGTACTTTTTCATTTTTACAAATGTGTGCTTTGAAATCATCTCTCTAGTATTTCTGCCTTCTGTGAGACACCTGTTTGGTAAAAAGTACCCTTTTCACCACTTAAAATGTCCGTACGGGGGTGCTCTTTCCAAATTGGGGTCACTTCTTGGGGTTTTTTATTTCTGGGGACCTCAGGAAATTTTTTAAATGCGACATCTCAGCTAAAATCTATGCCTGCCAATTCATGCCTGCAAAAACCATATTTTGTACTTTGCCTGTAGTGGCCTGCTATGCGCCAATACCGCAGGATACGAGCACATATGGGGTGTCTGCAAAATGGGGAGAAAATGGGGAACATATACTGGGGTGCATTTTCTCCTTTGACCCCTTGTGAAAGTGAAAAATTGGGGTCTGCTAGTACTTTTTCATTTTTACAAATGTGTGCTTTGAAATCCTCTCTCTAGTATTTCTGCCTTCTGTGAGACACCTGTTTGGTAAATAGTACCCTTAAAATATCCGTACGGGGGTGCTCTTTCCTAAATAAGGTCACTTCTTGGGGTTTTTCATTTCTGGGGACCTCTGGAAATTGTTTAAATGCGACATGGCAACTAACATCCATGTCTGCCAATTCAGGCCTACAAAAAACATATTTTGTACTTTGCCTGTAGTAGCCTGCTGTTCGCCAATACAGCAGGCTACGAGCACATATGGGGTGTCTGCAAAATGGGGAGAAAATGGGGAACATATACTGGGGTGCATTTTCTCCTTTGACCCCTTGTGAAAGTGAAAAATTGGGGTCTGCTAGTACTTTTTCATTTTTACAAATGTGTGCTTTGAAATCCTCTCTCTAGTATTTCTGCCTTCTGTGTGACACCTGTTTGGTAAATAGTACCCTTCAAATATCCGTACGGGGGTGCTCTTTCCTAAATAAGGTCACTTTTTGGGGGTTTTCATTTCTGGGGACCTCTGGAAATTGTTTAAATGCGACATGGCTGCTAAAATCCATGTCTGCCAATTCATGCCTACAAAAACCATAGTTTGTACTTTGCCTGTAGTGGCCTGCTGTTCGCCAATACAGCAGGCTACGAGCACATATGGGGTGTCTGCAAAATGGGGAGAAAATGGGGAACATATACTGGGGTGCATTTTCTCCTTTGACCCCTTGTGAAACTGAAAAATTGGGGTCTGCAAGTACTTTTTCATTTTTACAAATGTGTGCTTTGAAATCCTCTCTCTAGTATTTCTGCCTTTTGTGAGACACCTGTATGGTAAAAAGTACCCTTTCCACGACTTAAAATGTCCGTACGGGGGTGCTCTTTCCAAATTGGGGTCACTTCTTCGGGTTTTTTCATTTCTGGGGACCTCAGGAAATTTTTTAAATGCGACATCTCAGCTAAAATCTATGCCTGCCAATTCATGCCTGCAAAAACCATATTTTGTACTTTGCCTGTAGCGGCCTGCTGTTCGCCAATACAGCAGGCTACAAGCACATATGGGGTTTTTTCAAAATGGAGAGAAAATAGGGAACTTATACTGGGGTGCATTTCTCCTTTAACCTCCTATGAAAGTGAAAAATTGGGGTCTGCTAGTACTTTTTCATTTTTACATATATGTGCTTTGAAATCCTCTCTCTAGTATTTCTGCCTTCTGTGAGACACCTGTTTTGTAAAAAGTACCCTTAAAATATCCGTACGGGGGTGCTCTTTTCTAAATAAGGTCACTTCTTGGGGTTTTTCATTTCAGGGGAACTCTGGAAATTGTTTAAATGCGACATGGCAGCTAAAATCCATGTCTGCCAATTCAGGCCTGCAAAAAACATATTTTGTACTTTGCCTGTAGTGGCCTGCTGTTCACCAATACAGGAGGCTACGAGCACATATGGGGTGTCTGCAAAATGGGGAGAAAATGGGGAACATATACTGGGGTGCATTTTCTCCTTTGACCCCTTGTGAAAGTGAAAAATTGGGGTCTGCTAGTACTTTTTCATTTTTACAAATGTGTGCTTTGAAATCCTCTCTCTAGTATTTCTGCCTTCTGTGAGACACCTGTATGGTAAAAAGTACCCTTTCCACGACTTAAAATGTCCTTATGGGGGTGCTCTTTCCAAATTGGGGTCACTTCTTGGGGTTTTTCATTTCTGGGGACCTCAGGAAATTTTTTAAATGCGACATCTCAGCTAAAATCTATGCCTACCAATTCATGCCTGCAAAAACCATATTTTGTACTTTGCCTGTAGTGGCCTGCTATGCGCCAATACCGCAGGCTACGAGCACATATGGGGTGTCTGCAAAATGGGGAGAAAATGGGGAACATATACTGGGGTGCATTTTCTCCTTTGACCCCTTGTGAAACTGAAAAATTGGGGTCTGCTAGTACTTTTTTATTTTTACAAATGTGTGCTTTGAAATCCTCTCTCTAGTATTTCTGCCTTCTGTGAGACACCTGTTTGGTAAATAGTACCCTTAAAATATCCGTACGGGGGCGCTCTTTCCTAAATAAGGTCACTTCTTGGGGTTTTTCATTTCTGCGGACCTCTGGAAATTGTTTAAATGCGACATGGCAGCTAAAATCCATGTCTGCCAATTCAGGCCTACAGAAACCATAGTTTGTACTTTGCCTGTAGTGGCCTGCTGTTCGCCAATACAGCAGGCTACGAGCACATATGGGGTGTCTGCAAAATGGGGAGAAAATGGGGAACATATACTGGGGTGCATTTTCTCCTTTGACCCCTTGTGAAACGGAAAAATTGGGGTCTGCTAGTACTTTTTCATTTTTACAAATGTGTGCTTTGAAATCCTCTCTCTAGTATTTCTGCCTTCAGTGAGACACCTGTTTGGTAAATAGTACCCTTAAAATATCCGTACGGGGGTGCTCTTTCCTAAATAAGGTCACTTCTTGGGGTTTTTCATTTCTGGGGACCTCTAGAAATTGTTTAAATGCGACATGGCTGCTAAAATCCATGTCTGCCAATTCAGTCCTGCAAAAAACATATTTTGTACTTTGCCTGTAGTGGCCTGCTGTTCGCCAATACAGCAGGCTACGAGCACATATGGGTTGTCTGCAAAATGGGGAGAAAATGGGGAACATATACTGGGGTGCATTTTCTCCTTTGACCCCTTGTGAAACTGAAAAATTGGGGTCTGCTAGTACTTTTTCATTTTTACAAATGTGTGCTTTGAAATCCTCTCTCTAGTATTTCTGCCTTCTGTGAGACACCTGTTTGGTAAATAGTACCCTTAAAATATCCGTACGGGGGTGCTCTTTCCTAAATAAGGTCACTTTTTGGGGGTTTTCATTTCTGGGGACCTCTGGAAATTGTTTAAATGCGACATGGCTGCTAAAATCCATGTCTGCCAATTCATGCCTACAAAAACCATAGTTTGTACTTTGCCTGTAGTGGCCTGCTGTTCGCCAATACAGCAGGCTACGAGCACATATGGGGTGTCTGCAAAATGGGAAGAAAATGGGGAACATATACTGGGGTGCATTTTCTCCTTTGACCCCTTGTGAAACTGAAAAATTGGGGTCTGCAAGTACTTTTTCATTTTTACAAATGTGTGCTTTGAAATCCTCTCTCTAGTATTTCTGCCTTTTGTGAGACACCTGTATGGTAAAAAGTACCCTTTCCACGACTTAAAATGTCCGTACGGGGGTGCTCTTTCCAAATTGTGGTCACTTCTTGGGGTTTTTTCATTTCTGGGGACCTCAGGAAATTTTTTAAATGCGACATCTCAGCTAAAATCTATGCCTGCCAATTCATGCCTGCAAAAACCATATTTTGTACTTTGCCTGTAGCGGCCTGCTGTTCGCCAATACAGCAGGCTACAAGCACATATGGGGTTTTTTCAAAATGGAGAGAAAATAGGGAACTTATACTGGGGTGCATTTCTCCTTTAACCTCCTATGAAAGTGAAAAATTGGGGTCTGCTAGTACTTTTTCATTTTTACATATATGTGCTTTGAAATCCTCTCTCTAGTATTTCTGCCTTCTGTGAGACACCTGTTTCGTATAAAGTACCCTTTCCACAACTTAAAATGTCCGTACGGGGGTGATCTTTCCAAAATGGGGTCACTTCTTGGGGTTTTTCATTTCTGGGCACCTCTGGAAATTTTTGAAATGCGACATTGCAGCTAAAATCCATGTCTGCCAATTCAGGCCTACAAATTGTACTTTGCCTGTAGCGGCCTTCTGTGTGCCAATACAGCAGGCTACGAGCATATATGGGGTGTTTGCAAAATGGGGAGAAAATGGGCAACATATACTGGGGTGCATTTTCTCCTTTAACCTCTTATGAAAGTGAAAAATTGGGGTCTGCTAGTACTTTTTCATTTTTACATATATGTGCTTTGAAATCCTCTCTCTAGTATTTCTACCTTCTGTGAGACAACTGTTTCGTAAAAAGTACCCTTTCCACAACTTAAAATGTCCGTACGGGGGTGCTCTTTCCAAATTGGGGTCACTTCTTGGGGTTTTTCATTTCTGGGGACCTCAGGAAATTTTTTAAATGCGACATCTCAGCTAAAATCTATGCCTGCCAATTCATGCCTGCAAAAACCATATTTTGTACTTTGACTGTAGTGGCCTGCTATGCGCCAATACCGCAGGCTACGAGCACATATGGGGTGTCTGCAAAATGGGGAGAAAATGGGGAACATATACTGGGGTGCATTTTCTCCTTTGACCCCTTGTGAAACTGAAAAATTGGGGTCTGCTAGTACTTTTTCATTTTTACAAATGTGTGCTTTGAAATCCTCTCTCTAGTATTTCTGCCTTCTGTGAGACACCTGTTTGGTAAATAGTACCCTTAAAATATCCGTACGGGGGTGCTCTTTCCTAAATAAGGTCACTTCTTGGGGTTTTTCATTTCTGGGGACCTCTGGAAATTTTTTAAATGCGACATGGCAGCTAAAATCCATGTCTGCCAATTCAGGCCTGCAAAAACCAAATTTTGTACTTTGCCTGTAGTGGCCTGCTGTTCGCCAATACAGCAGGCTACGAGCACATATGGGGTGTCTGCAAAATGGGGAGAAAATGGGGAACATATACTGGGGTGCATTTTCTCCTTTGACCCCTTGTGAAACTGAAAAATTGGGGTCTGCTAGTACTTTTTCATTTTTACAAATGTGTGCTTTGAAATCCTCTCTCTAGTATTTCTGCCTTCTGTGAGACACCTGTTTGGTAAATAGTACCCTTAAAATATCCGTACGGGGGTGCTCTTTCCTAAATAAGGTCACTTCTTGGGGTTTTTCATTTCTGGGGACCTCTGGAAATTGTTTAAATGCGACATGGCAGCTAAAATCCATGTCTGCCAATTCAGGCCTGCAAAAACCATATTTTGTACTTTGCCTGTAGTGGCCTGCTGTTCGCCAATACAGCAGGCTACGAGCACATATGGGGTGTCTGCAAAATGGGGAGAAAATGGGGAACATATACTGGGGTGCATTTTCTCCTTTGACTCCTTGTGAAAAGGAAAAATTGGGGTCTGCTAGTACTTTTTCATTTTTACAAATGTGTGCTTTGAAATCCTCTCTCTAGTATTTCTGCCTTCTGTGAGACACCTGTTTGGTAAATAGTACCCTTAAAATATCCGTACGGGGGTGCTCTTTCCTAAATAAGGTCATTTTTGGGGGTTTTCATTTCTGGGGACCTCAGAAATTGTTTAAATGCGACATGGCTGCTAAAATCCATGTCTGCCAATTCAGGCCTGCAAAAAACATATTTTGTACTTTGCCTGTAGTGGCCTGCTGTTCGCCAATACAGCAGGCTACGAGCACATATGGGGTGTCTGCAAAATGGGGAGAAAATGGGGAACATATACTGGGGTGCATTTTCTCCTTTGACCCCTTGTGAAACTGAAAAATTGGGGTCTGCTAGTACTTTTTCATTTTTACAAATGTGTGCTTTGAAATCCTCTCTCTAGTATTTCTGCCTTCTGTGAGACACCTGTTTGGTAAATAGTACCCTTAAAATATCCGTACGGGGTGCTCTTTCCTAAATAAGGTCACTTCTTGGGGTTTTTCATTTCTGGGGACCTCTGGAAATTGTTTAAATGCGACATGGCTGCTAAAATCCATGTCTGCCAATTCAGGCCTGCAAAAACCATATTTTGTACTTTGCCTGTAGTGGCCTGCTGTTCGCCAATACAGGAGGCTACGAGCACATATGGGGTGTCTGCAAAATGGGGAGAAAATGGGGAACATATACTGGGGTGCATTTTCTCCTTTGACCCCTTGTGAAACTAAAAAATTGGGGTCTGCTAGTACTTTTTCATTTTTACAAATGTGTGCTTTGAAATCCTCTCTCTAGTATTTCTGCCTTCTGTGAGACACCTGTATGGTAAAAAGTACCCTTTCCACGACTTAAAATGTCCGTACGGGGGTGCTCTTTCCAAATTGGGGTCACTTCTTGGGGTTTTTCATTTCTGGGAACCTCAGGAAATTTTTTAAATGCGACATCTCAGCTAAAATCTATGCCTGCCAATTCATGCCTGCAAAAACCATATTTTGTACTTTGACTGTAGTGGCCTGCTATGCGCCAATACCGCAGGCTACGAGCACATATGGGGTGTCTGCAAAATGGGGAGAAAATGGGGAACATATACTGGGGTGCATTTTCTCCTTTGACCCCTTGTGAAACTGAAAAATTGGGGTCTGCTAGTACTTTTTCATTTTTACAAATGTGTGCTTTGAAATCCTCTCTCTAGTATTTCTGCCTTCTGTGAGACACCTGTTTGGTAAATAGTACCCTTAAAATATCCGTACGGGGGTGCTCTTTCCTAAATAAGGTCACTTCTTGGGGGTTTTCATTTCTGGGGACCTCTGGAAATTGTTTAAATGCGACATGGCTGCTAAAATCCATGTCTGCCAATTCAGGCCTGCAAAAACCATATTTTGTACTTTGCCTGTAGTGGCCTGCTGTTCGCCAATACAGCAGGCTACGAGCACATATGGGGTGTCTGCAAAATGGGGAGAAAATGGGGAACATATACTGGGGTGCATTTTCTCCTTTGACCCCTTGTGAAACTGAAAAATTGGGGTCTGCTAGTACTTTTTCATTTTTACAAATGTGTGCTTTGAAATCCTCTCTCTAGTATTTCTGCCTTCTGTGAGACACCTGTTTGGTAAATAGTACCCTTAAAATATCCGTACGGGGGTGCTCTTTCCTAAATAAGGTCACTTCTTGGGGTTTTTCATTTCTGGGGACCTCTGGAAATTGTTTAAATGCGACATGGCAGCTAAAATCCATGTCTGCCAATTCAGGCCTGCAAAAACCATATTTTGTACTTTGCCTGTAGTGGCCTGCTGTTCGCCAATACAGCAGGCTACGAGCACATATGGGGTGTCTGCAAAATGGGGAGAAAATGGGGAACATATACTGGGGTGCATTTTCTCCTTTGACCCCTTGTGAAACTGAAAAATTGGGGTCTGCTAGTACTTTTTCATTTTTACAAATGTGTGCTTTGAAATCCTCTCTCTAGTATTTCTGCCTTCTGTGAGACACCTGTTTGGTAAATAGTACCCTTAAAATATCCGTACGGGGGTGCTCTTTCCTAAATAAGGTCACTTCTTGGGGTTTTTCATTTCTGGGGACCTCTGGAAATTGTTTAAATGCGACATGGCAGCTAAAATCCATGTCTGCCAATTCAGGCCTGCAAAAACCATATTTTGTACTTTGCCTGTAGTGGCCTGCTGTTCGCCAATACAGCAGGCTACGAGCACATATGGGGTGTCTGCAAAATGGGGAGAAAATGGGGAACATATACTGGGGTGCATTTTCTCCTTTGACCCCTTGTGAAACTGAAAAATTGGGGTCTGCTAGTACTTTTTCATTTTTACAAATGTGTGCTTTGAAATCCTCTCTCTAGTATTTCTGCCTTCTGTGAGACACCTGTTTGGTAAATAGTACCCTTAAAATATCCGTACGGGGGTGCTCTTTCCTAAATAAGGTCACTTCTTGGGGTTTTTCATTTCTGGGGACCTCTGGAAATTGTTTAAATGCGACATGGCAGCTAAAATCCATATCTGCCAATTCAGGCCTGCAAAAACCATATTTTGTACTTTGCCTGTAGTGGCCTGCTGTTCGCCAATACAGCAGGCTACGAGCACATATGGGGTGTCTGCAAAATGGGGAGAAAATGGGGAACATATACTGGGGTGCATTTTCTCCTTTGACCCCTTGTGAAACTGAAAAATTGGGGTCTGCTAGTACTTTTTCATTTTTACAAATGTGTGCTTTGAAATCCTCTCTCTAGTATTTCTGCCTTCTGTGAGACACCTGTTTGGTAAATAGTACCCTTAAAATATCCGTACGGGGGTGCTCTTTCCTAAATAAGGTCACTTCTTGGGGTTTTTCATTTCTGGGGACCTCTGGAAATTGTTTAAATGCGACATGGCAGCTAAAATCCATGTCTGCCAATTCAGGCCTGCAAAAACCATATTTTGTACTTTGCCTGTAGTGGCCTGCTGTTCGCCAATACAGCAGGCTACGAGCACATATGGGGTGTCTGCAAAATGGGGAGAAAATGGGGAACATATACTGGGGTGCATTTTCTCCTTTGACCCCTTGTGAAACTGAAAAATTGGGGTCTGCTAGTACTTTTTCATTTTTACAAATGTGTGCTTTGAAATCCTCTCTCTAGTATTTCTGCCTTCTGTGAGACACCTGTTTGGTAAATAGTACCCTTCAAATGTCCGTACGGGGGTGCTCTTTCCAAATTGGGGTCACTTCTTGGGGTTTTTCATTTCTGGGGACCTCTGGAAATTGTTTAAATGCGACATGGCAGCTAAAATCCATGTCTGCCAATTCAGGCCTGCAAAAACCATATTTTGTACTTTGCCTGTAGTGGCCTGCTGTTCGCCAATACAGCAGGCTACGAGCACATATGGGGTGTCTGCAAAATGGGGAGAAAATGGGGAACATATACTGGGGTGCATTTTCTCCTTTGACCCCTTGTGAAAGTGAAAAATTGGGGTCTGCTAGTACTTTTTCATTTTTACAAATGTGTGCTTTGAAATCCTCTCTCTAGTATTTCTGCCTTCTGTGAGACACCTGTTTGGTAAATAGTACCCTTAAAATATCCGTACGGGGGTGCTCTTTCCTAAATAAGGTCACTTCTTGGGGTTTTTCATTTCTGGGGACCTCTGGAAATTGTTTAAATGCGACATGGCAGCTAAAATCCATGTCTGCCAATTCAGGCCTGCAAAAACCATATTTTGTACTTTGCCTGTAGTGGCCTGCTGTTCGCCAATACAGCAGGCTACGAGCACATATGGGGTGTCTGCAAAATGGGGAGAAAATGGGGAACATATACTGGGGTGCATTTTCTCCTTTGACCCCTTGTGAAACTGAAAAATTGGGGTCTGCTAGTACTTTTTCATTTTTACAAATGTGTGCTTTGAAATCCTCTCTCTAGTATTTCTGCCTTCTGTGAGACACCTGTTTGGTAAATAGTACCCTTAAAATATCCGTACGGGGGTGCTCTTTCCTAAATAAGGTCACTTCTTGGGGTTTTTCATTTCTGGGGACCTCTGGAAATTGTTTAAATGCGACATGGCAGCTAAAATCCATGTCTGCCAATTCAGGCCTGCAAAAACCATATTTTGTACTTTGCCTGTAGTGGCCTGCTGTTCGCCAATACAGCAGGCTACGAGCACATATGGGGTGTCTGCAAAATGGGGAGAAAATGGGGAACATATACTGGGGTGCATTTTCTCCTTTGACCCCTTGTGAAACTGAAAAATTGGGGTCTGCTAGTACTTTTTCATTTTTTTCAAATGTGTGCTTTGAAATCCTCTCTCTAGTATTTCTGCCTTCTGTGAGACACCTGTTTGGTAAATAGTACCCTTAAAATATCCGTACGGGGGTGCTCTTTCCTAAATAAGGTCACTTCTTGGGGTTTTTCATTTCTGGGGACCTCTGGAAATTGTTTAAATGCGACATGGCAGCTAAAATCCATGTCTGCCAATTCAGGCCTGCAAAAACCATATTTTGTACTTTGCCTGTAGTGGCCTGCTGTTCGCCAATACAGCAGGCTACGAGCACATATGGGGTGTCTGCAAAATGGGGAGAAAATGGGGAACATATACTGGGGTGCATTTTCTCCTTTGACCCCTTGTGAAACTGAAAAATTGGGGTCTGCTAGTACTTTTTCATTTTTACAAATGTGTGCTTTGAAATCCTCTCTCTAGTATTTCTGCCTTCTGTGAGACACCTGTTTGGTAAATAGTACCCTTAAAATATCCGTACGGGGGTGCTCTTTCCTAAATAAGGTCACTTCTTGGGGTTTTTCATTTCTGGGGACCTCTGGAAATTGTTTAAATGCGACATGGCTGCTAAAATCCATGTCTGCCAATTCAGGCCTGCAACAAACATATTTTGTACTTTGCCTGTAGTGGCCTGCTGTTCGCCAATACAGCAGGCTACGAGCACATATGGGGTGTCTGCAAAATGGGGAGAAAATGGGGAACATATACTGGGGTGCATTTTCTCCTTTGACCCCTTGTGAAACTGAAAAATTGGGGTCTGCTAGTACTTTTTCATTTTTACAAATGTGTGCTTTGAAATCCTCTCTCTAGTATTTCTGCCTTCTGTGAGACACCTGTTTGGTAAATAGTACCCTTAAAATATCCGTACGGGGGTGCTCTTTCCTAAATAAGGTCACTTCTTGGGGTTTTTCATTTCTGGGGACCTCTGGAAATTGTTTAAATGCGACATGGCAGCTAAAATCCATGTCTGCCAATTCAGGCCTGCAAAAACCATATTTTGTACTTTGCCTGTAGTGGCCTGCTGTTCGCCAATACAGCAGGCTACGAGCACATATGGGGTGTCTGCAAAATGGGGAGAAAATGGGGAACATATACTGGGGTGCATTTTCTCCTTTGACCCCTTGTGAAACTGAAAAATTGGGGTCTGCTAGTACTTTTTCATTTTTACAAATGTGTGCTTTGAAATCCTCTCTCTAGTATTTCTGCCTTCTGTGAGACACCTGTTTGGTAAATAGTACCCTTAAAATATCCGTACGGGGGTGCTCTTTCCTAAATAAGGTCACTTCTTGGGGTTTTTCATTTCTGGGGACCTCTGGAAATTGTTTAAATGCGACATGGCTGCTAAAATCCATGTCTGCCAATTCAGGCCTGCAAAAACCATATTTTGTACTTTGCCTGTAGTGGCCTGCTGTTCGCCAATACAGCAGGCTACGAGCACATATGGGGTGTCTGCAAAATGGGGAGAAAATGGGGAACATATACTGGGGTGCATTTTCTCCTTTGACCCCTTGTGAAACTGAAAAATTGGGGTCTGCTAGTACTTTTTCATTTTTACAAATGTGTGCTTTGAAATCCTCTCTCTAGTATTTCTGCCTTCTGTGAGACACCTGTTTGGTAAATAGTACCCTTAAAATATCCGTACGGGGGTGCTCTTTCCTAAATAAGGTCACTTCTTGGGGTTTTTCATTTCTGGGGACCTCTGGAAATTGTTTAAATGCGACATGGCAGCTAAAATCCATGTCTGCCAATTCAGGCCTGCAAAAACCATATTTTGTACTTTGCCTGTAGTGGCCTGCTGTTCGCCAATACAGCAGGCTACGAGCACATATGGGGTGTCTGCAAAATGGGGAGAAAATGGGGAACATATACTGGGGTGCATTTTCTCCTTTGACCCCTTGTGAAACGGAAAAATTGGGGTCTGCTAGTACTTTTTCATTTTTACAAATGTGTGCTTTGAAATCCTCTCTCTAGTATTTCTGCCTTCTGTGAGACACCTGTTTGGTAAAAAGTACCCTTTCCACGACTTAAAATGTCCGTACGGGGGTGCTCTTTCCAAATTGGGGTCACTTCTTGGGGTTTTTCATTTCTGGGGACCTCAGGAAATTTTTTAAATGCGACATCTCAGCTAAAATCTATGCCTGCCAATTCATGCCTGCAAAAACCATATTTTGTACTTTGCCTGTAGTGGCCTGCTATGCGCCAATACCGCAGGCTACGAGCAAATATGGGGTGTCTGCAAAATGGGGAGAAAATGGGGAACATATACTGGGGTGCATTTTCTCCTTTGACCCCTTGTGAAACTGAAAAATTGGGGTCTGCTAGTACTTTTTCATTTTTACAAATGTGTGCTTTGAAATCCTCTCTCTAGTATTTCTGCCTTCTGTGAGACACCTGTTTGGTAAATAGTACCCTTAAAATATCCGTACGGGGGTGCTCTTTCCTAAATAAGGTCACTTCTTGGGGTTTTTCATTTCTGGGGACCTCTGGAAATTGTTTAAATGCGACATGGCAGCTAAAATCCATGTCTGCCAATTCAGGCCTACAAAAACCATAGTTTGTACTTTGCCTGTAGTGGCCTGCTGTTCGCCAATACAGCAGGCTACGAGCACATATGGGGTGTCTGCAAAATGGGGAGAAAATGGGGAACATATACTGGGGTGCATTTTCTCCTTTGACCCCTTGTGAAAGTGAAAAATTGGGGTCTGCTAGTACTTTTTCATTTTTACAAATGTGTGCTTTGAAATCCTCTCTCTAGTATTTCTGCCTTCTGTGAGACACCTGTTTGGTAAATAGTACCCTTAAAATATCCGTACGGGGGTGCTCTTTCCTAAATAAGGTCACTTCTTGGGGTTTTTCATTTCTGGGGACCTCTGGAAATTGTTTAAATGCGACATGGTAGCTAAAATCCATGTCTGCCAATTCAGGCCTGCAAAAACCATATTTTGTACTTTGCCTGTAGTGGCCTGCTGTTCGCCAATACAGGAGGCTACGAGCACATATGGGGTGTCTGCAAAATGGGGAGAAAATGGGGAACATATACTGGGGTGCATTTTCTCCTTTGACCCCTTGTGAAAGTGAAAAATTGGGGTCTGCTAGTACTTTTTCATTTTTACAAATGTGTGCTTTGAAATCCTCTCTCTAGTATTTCTGCCTTCTGTGAGACACCTGTTTGGTAAAAAGTACCCTTTCCACGACTTAAAATGTCCGTACGGGGGTGCTCTTTCCAAATTGGGTCACTTCTTGGGTTTTTCATTTCTGGGGACCTCAGGAAATTTTTTAAATGCGACATCTCAGCTAAAATCCATGTCTGCCAATTCATGCCTGCAAAAACCATATTTTGTACTTTGCCTGTAGTGGCCTGCTATGCGCCAATACAGCAGGCTACGAGCACATATGGGGTGTCTGCAAAATGGGGAGAAAATGGGGAACATATACTGGGGTGCATTTTCTCCTTTGACCCCTTGTGAAACTGAAAAATTGGGGTCTGCTAGTACTTTTTCATTTTTACAAATGTGTGCTTTGAAATCCTCTCTCTAGTATTTCTGCCTTCTGTGAGACACCTGTTTGGTAAATAGTACCCTTAAAATATCCGTACGGGGGTGCTCTTTCCTAAATAAGGTCACTTCTTGGGGTTTTTCATTTCTGGGGACCTCTGGAAATTGTTTAAATGCGACATGGCAGCTAAAATCCATGTCTGCCAATTCAGGCCTGCAAAAACCATATTTTGTACTTTGCCTGTAGTGGCCTGCTGTTCGCCAATACAGCAGGCTACGAGCACATATGGGGTGTCTGCAAAATGGGGAGAAAATGGGGAACATATACTGGGGTGCATTTTCTCCTTTGACGCCTTGTGAAACTGAAAAATTGGGGTCTGCTAGTACTTTTTCATTTTTACAAATGTGTGCTTTGAAATCCTCTCTCTAGTATTTCTGCCTTCTGTGAGACACCTGTTTGGTAAATAGTACCCTTAAAATATCCGTACGGGGGTGCTCTTTCCTAAATAAGGTCACTTCTTGGGGTTTTTCATTTCTGGGGACCTCTGGAAATTGTTTAAATGCGACATGGCAGCTAAAATCCATGTCTGCCAATTCAGGCCTGCAAAAACCATATTTTGTACTTTGCCTGTAGTGGCCTGCTGTTCGCCAATACAGCAGGCTACGAGCACATATGGGGTGTCTGCAAAATGGGGAGAAAATGGGGAACATATACTGGGGTGCATTTTCTCCTTTGACCCCTTGTGAAACTGAAAAATTGGGGTCTGCTAGTACTTTTTCATTTTTACAAATGTGTGCTTTGAAATCCTCTCTCTAGTATTTCTGCCTTCTGTGAGACACCTGTTTGGTAAATAGTACCCTTAAAATATCCGTACGGGGGTGCTCTTTCCTAAATAAGGTCACTTCTTGGGGTTTTTCATTTCTGGGGACCTCTGGAAATTGTTTAAATGCGACATGGCAGCTAAAATCCATGTCTGCCAATTCAGGCCTGCAAAAACCATATTTTGTACTTTGCCTGTAGTGGCCTGCTGTTCGCCAATACAGCAGGCTACGAGCACATATGGGGTGTCTGCAAAATGGGGAGAAAATGGGGAACATATACTGGGGTGCATTTTCTCCTTTGACCCCTTGTGAAACTGAAAAATTGGGGTCTGCTAGTACTTTTTCATTTTTACAAATGTGTGCTTTGAAATCCTCTCTCTAGTATTTCTGCCTTCTGTGAGACACCTGTTTGGTAAATAGTACCCTTAAAATATCCGTACGGGGGTGCTCTTTCCTAAATAAGGTCACTTCTTGGGGTTTTTCATTTCTGGGGACCTCTGGAAATTGTTTAAATGCGACATGGCAGCTAAAATCCATGTCTGCCAATTCAGGCCTGCAAAAACCATATTTTGTACTTTGCCTGTAGTGGCCTGCTGTTCGCCAATACAGTAGGCTACGAGCACATATGGGGTGTCTGCAAAATGGGGAGAAAATGGGGAACATATACTGGGGTGCATTTTCTCCTTTGACCCCTTGTGAAACTGAAAAATTGGGGTCTGCTAGTACTTTTTCATTTTTACAAATGTGTGCTTTGAAATCCTCTCTCTAGTATTTCTGCCTTCTGTGAGACACCTGTATGGTAAAAAGTACCCTTTCCACGACTTAAAATGTCCGTACGGGGGTGCTCTTTCCAAATTGGGGTCACTTCTTGGGGTTTTTCATTTCTGGGGACCTCAGGAAATTTATTAAATGCGACATCTCAGCTAAAATCCATGCCTGCCAATTCATGCCTGCAAAAACCATATTTTGTACTTTGCCTGTAGTGGCCTGCTGTTCGCCAATACAGCAGGCTACGAGCACATATGGGGTGTCTGCAAAATGGGGAGAAAATGGGGGGGCGGAGCCAGCAAGCGATGGTGTAGGACGTGTTCACCAGAGCTCCTCACCACTAGCCCAGCTTTTCCAGCATTAATCAGTAGATAAAGACCCCAAGATGGGGAAAACCCTCAGGGATAAAGAGGGAGCCTCAGGGATCTCCGCAAAGGCAAAGAAGACTCAGGGAGACCTGAACAAATTTCTTAATAGGAGATCTTCGTCTCACCCGGAGAGTGGCAAGATGGCGCGCGAGGCGCGCAACAACAACTCAGAGCGGGAAGGCGCCGATTCGGATGCTGACAGCTCCGATAACGAAGCTTACAGTAGAGGTGAGTCGGATTCCCTTCCCCTCACCCGAAGCTTTCTTCAGCAGTCACTGGCTCAGGCTCTTACGCCGGTGATGAAGGAGCTGTCGGACATCAAAGCCGAGTTTCAACAACTAGGACAACGGGTGGAAACCCTGGAAGACAACCATGACCTCCTGGTTCGCCACGGAGCTGGTGTACAGCATCACCTAACAGCCATGTCCAAGATGGTCAACACGGCATACCTGAACCTGGAGGATCAGGAGAACAGGGGACGGAGAAAGAATGTCCGCCTGAGGGGAATACCCGAGTCGGTGCAGGCGGAAGACCTGACTGACACCGTACGCCGCCTATTTTCCACCTTAGTAGGAGAAGAACAGGCCGCCGCCATTATTATAGAAAGGGCTCACAGAGCTCTCAGGCCCAAACCAGCGAACGGCGAGCCCGCTAGGGACGTTGTGTGTGCCCTTATGAACTTCCTAGACACCGCAGCCGTTTTGCGTGCTGCCAGAGAGAAGGAAGATATTTTGCTTGATGGCCATAAAGTGCTTTTCTTTCAAGACTTAGCAGCAAGTACGTTGGCCAAAAGAAGAAACCTGCGCCCGCTAACCACGCTGCTTAGGAATAAGAAATTGCCGGTTCGTTGGCTGTTCCCTTTTGGTCTCAGCACTGCAATAGGAGGGAAGTCGTTCACCATAAGGTTCCCAGAGGACTTACCACCTGTATGGGAGGCCTTGGGGTCAGAAGCCCTGGATATACCATCATGGCTTCCCTGTGATCCGGCACTGGAACTCCCACGCTTGCCGCAGGCGGAAGGCTGGCAGCTCTCACAGAAGAAGAGGACTCCGAAGAAGAGGATCCCCTGATATAACTCTTTCAAAGTTTTTTGAGAACTTTGCGATCTGGGATTTGAGATACCTCAGCTACGGTGACTGTGGCTAACATCATGTTCTCGTCCTACAGGTTCCAAGCTTTGTCTCTCTGCCTACCTCTTCTAAGTTCAGGCTATGCCTGGCTTATTTACCTTCCTTGTCTCCATCTCTCTTACTCTTCTCCACTTTTTCCTGCATTACCTTATCCCTCCATTTGTCACCCCCTCTTTGCCGCTACTCTGTCTCAGTGTAGAGAAACGCTGCACTTGACCACTTTTTAAACTGCATGTAAGATTCAGTTATGTTTTCATCTAGAATGGTGGCGGATAGAATGCAAGTTGCCCTGAGGGGGTTATCCCCCTTTACATGTTCACTTTTTGTAATATTTATCTACTGTCTGCTGCAGCATTACTGGGTCTAGTGTGTGGGACCTGGCCTTCGGGTGTTTTTACACTAATCCCCTGCGCAGGGTGCTGCAACCCACTAGGTAGATACTACCCATTCAATATGAATCCTTATGCCCTATATTATAGCGCTGTTTATATTATGTTTTTGTATGTTGTTGCCCTGTGTCAACCCCTATCTGATCCTCTAGTCTATTTGCTCAGACTAACAAACTGATATCATGTCTGACTTGAAGATTTTGTCTTGTAATGTAAATGGTATGAACACACCACAGAAAAGGAGCCAGATTTACCAATTGCTTAGGAGGGAAGGAGCTGACATGGTGCTTATACAGGAGACCCATTTTAAGCATTTGCACATACCTAAAACTATAAGCAAACACTTCCCTGAGTGGCACCATGCCTCCTACTCTTCCGCGGCAAGAGGGGTCTCAATAGCATTGGGTCAGAATTTCCCTTTCACATTGACGTCTAAACTGGCCGACCCTGAAGGACGCTACCTGTTTGTGAAGGGAAAAGTGGCTAATGCTATGTATACTCTGGTAAATCTGTACGCGCCAAATAGCAGACAGATCTCCTGGCTGATTAGCACCCTGGAGGTTCTCAAAACCTTCAAAGAAGGTTATCTCATTATGGGGGGTGACCTTAACCTCACGCTTGATCCATCCAGAGACTCAACGTCTAAGAAAAGGCCACATTCTAAGGGGCAGATGAGGAGACTTCTCATTTCCTTCAGGGACTTAGGAGTTTCGGATGCTTGGCGTCTTCTGCACCCTGAGGATAACGACTATACCTTTCACTCGCAGGCGCATGATACCTACCAACGGCTGGATTATATATTTTTATCTAATCATCTGATGCCTTCGGTCACTGAAGCCTGCATTGGGAATATTGTAATTTCGGACCATGCGCCTGTGGGTGTGAGGATTAATTTTCATGCCCTGCCCCCGAGATCCTGCGTTTGGAGGCTAAATGAGACACTCTTGGAGGAGGAACCGCATAGGCGGGAAGTAGAGAGATGTCTAAACAACTATTTCAAGGAAAATACTAAAGACCTTTCTAATGGGACATCACTGTGGGAGGCTCATAAGGTTGTGGTCAGGGGAGAGCTCATTAGTTTAGGCTCCAGAGCCAAGAGAAGAAGGCAGAAACAACTGGATTCCCTCCTTCAACAGATTTCCACGCTTGAGATTCTCCATAAGAGAACGAAATCAGATGAAGTCCTTGAGCCACTCAAGAAATTGAGATATGAGGTTGTAGATCTTTTGAACGTGCGCTCTGCAAGGGCGCTTAAGGTATTGCGCTTTAAACAGTATTTACATGGTAATAGAGGCTCCAAGTTGGTCTCCAATCTCCTTAAGGGCCAGAGGAACAAGTCTTTCATTCAAGCCATCAAGTCTCCCTCAGGCTCCCGACTTATTAATACGCCGGCAATTGCCCAGGAATTTTGCTCCTTCTATTCTTCCCTGTATAACCTTCCGACCCCCCTCTCTAGGCAGCAGCTTGATGATCGTACAATGGAGTTTCTAGATTCTATCAATATCCCCAAACTACCGGCGGTAGATAGGCATAAGCTACTCCTGCCATTCACAGTGGAGGAAGTAGACAAAGTCCTTACCTCTATCCCATCTGGCAAGAGCCCTGGACCAGACGGGTTCCCAATATCCTATTATAAAAAATTTAAGGAAATATTACTCCCCCATTTCACTGATGTCTGTAATCTTCTTCTTTCAGGTGGCTCCTTGACTCCACAAGCCCAGGAAGCACACATTACGATTATTCACAAAGATGGTAAAGATAGAGAGATCTGTGGTAACTATAGACCAATCTCGCTCCTAAACACAGACCTGAAATGGTGGGCCAAACTGCTGAACAGTAGAATGGCGGGGTTGCTTCCTGGGCTTGTGGGAGAAGAGCAGGTGGGTTTCGTGGCAGGTAGAGAGGGCAGGCACAATATTAGCAGAGTGATACACATGATCACTCATGCCATCAAAACTAAATCCCCCCTTGTATTATTAGGTACGGACGCTGAGAAGGCGTTCGATAGGGTCAGTTGGAATTACATGGGGAAAGCATTAAATGCCTTCGGATTCCCTCCAGACTTCATAAGGGCCATTTACACTCTATATGCCGCTCCGTCTGCGAGAGTGCTGGTCAATGGTACCCTATCGAACGCCTTCCAAATCAGAAATGGTACCCGTCAGGGGTGTCCGCTGTCCCCCACCCTATTCATCCTTACCCTTGAGACGCTTCTACTTAAATTCCGCCAATCCCCCAAGATTAATGGGGTAAAATTAGGAGGTTATATTCACAGGATGGCTGCCTTCGCAGATGATTTATTGCTTTGGATGACAAACCCTGAGGTAGCTCTACCAGAGGTCATGCAGATTTTTGAAACTTTCGGAGGGGTCTCAAATTTTAAAATCAACTTTGATAAGTCGGAGGCCTTGGGAATATCACTATCAACTGCCCTACGTACCAGGGTCAAGGCTCTCTCACCATTTAAATGGCCCTCACAAGCAATTAAATATTTAGGAGTTATGATCCCAATGGAGCCCAAACTCTTATTTAGTCTTAATTATCCCCCATTACTCTCCAAAGTCACTTCTATTCTCTCAAATAGTTATTCGCCTTTCCTCTCCTGGTTAGGTAGAAAAAACGTTTTAACCACCTACATCCTCCCTCTGATTATGTATACATTGAGAGCTCTCCCCATATCAATCCCAGGTACTTATATTAATAAATTGCAGGCTGTCATGAGCAGATACCTTTGGGATAAAGGTCGTCCTAGAGTATCCCTGAGACTTCTTTCTCGTAGGAAAAAGCAAGGAGGCATATCCCTACCAGATATAACAACCTACGTCCAAGCCATTAGTTTAGAAAGATGGTCCAGGTTAGTCAGACATGAGACTCACTATATGCACATAGATTTAGAGTTAGCCCTACTAGGTAAGGAAGTGTTCCGCAAGTTGTGGATTCCTGGGAAGCCAGGAGAAGGGACTAGAGTAGATAGTGAGCTCACCAAAGGTTTAATTAGGATTTGCCTTAGATCTGAGGAGCTCTCCTCTGGCCACGCCAGGATCTCTCCCCTGGCCCCCTTGCCAGTAGTCCCCATTTTGATGCACCCGCAGATACAATCCCCTTCAGATATATGGGTCTCCTTATCCCACTGTAAAGTAGGAGATTTAAAGAGAGTTCAGGCGACCTCGGGCTTCTACACTGCCTTATCAGGAGATGCCACACCTAGAAGTGACTTCATCCAAAGAAATGATTTCGAGACTATTTGCAAGCAGTTTTTGACCTCTGATCTCATCCCAAGACATGAGCCGACTTGGTTGGAGAATTTTATTCTTTTGCCAAAACTGCCCGTTAAATGTGTTACTCTCATTTACAGACAAATCCTTACTACAAGGGACTCAAGTACGCCACCGTGGGTAGTAGAGTGGGAAAAAGAACTTCACCTTCCAGCGAACGACACTAACAGAAAGTGGATCCAAAAATGCTCGCATGGATTCTCTAAGTGTATAAAGATACAAGAGAACTCAGTCAAGATAGCATTAAGATGGTACAGAACCCCGGAGTATTTATTTAAGATTAAGCTGCTTCCCACTGATCTTTGTTGGAGGTGCAAAATTGGCACCGGGTCCCTCTCCCACATTTGGTGGTCTTGCCCGATTGTACGCTCTTTCTGGGATGAGGTCGAAGGGGCCATAAATAAGATTTGCACCACAAATTTAAAGCTCACAGTTCAGCTGGTGATGCTTTGGATGCCCACATCTAATTTTCGCCCAGGTAAAAATAACTTGATCACTCATCTTCTTATGGCGGCAAAGCTCCTAATCCCAGTAAAATGGAGATCAACTGATCCTCCAAAGCTAGAAATGTGGAGAGATAGGGTCCATCAGATATGTCAAATGGAAGAGCTGATAGGGTGGACATACCATTGTAGAGAGAGTTTCCTAAAGCTCTGGCAGCCGTGGTTAGATTACAAAGCTAGTCTTCCATAATATCCTGGGGTTTAGTCTTCCTTATAGTACAATTGGGAGGTTGCCTCCAACAATTGTCCACAATGGTCCTATAGGTCCGCTCTCCTTCATCTCTTATTTTCCGCTTTCCTTTCTTTATTTGTATAGTCTCCGCTGGAACTGCCCTCTCTTTCCATGAATCACTCATACCATGTCTTAGTTGATGTAGACATTGCTAGCTTTCATGATACTATCAAGTTAACGATAATTTGGATACCGGGTTGACACAATGTTGGGCTTGTTAATTTTCTGAATGTACGTTTTTGTAAGATCATTCACTTAAGAGCCTTTTAGCTCTAGCCGAGTGATTACCGTATCATGGCATGTATTGTTAGGCGTTGCCTTTGAAGATTCAAGCCCTGCTGGAATGTGATGCGTATCACCTTATGGTATTTGTATGCTCTGAACTGATGATCTTTGTTTGATTAATAAAAAGAGATTTCAAACAAAATGGGGAGAAAATGGGGAACATATACTGGGGTGCATTTTCTCCTTTGACCCCTTGTGAAAGTGAAAAATTGGGGTCTGCTAGTACTTTTTCATTTTTACAAATGTGTGCTTTGAAATCCTCTCTCTAGTATTTCTGCCTTCTGTGAAACACCTGTATGGTAAAAAGTACCCTTTCCACGACTTAAAATGTCCGTACGGGGGTGCTCTTTCCAAATTGGGGTCACTTCTTGGGGGTTTTATTTTCTGGGGACCTCAGGAAATTTTTTAAATGCGACATCTCAGCTAAAATCTATGCCTGCCAATTCATGCCTGCAAAAAACATATTTTGTACTTTGCCTGTAGTGGCCTGCTATGCGCCAATACCGCAGGCTACGAGCAAATATGGGGTGTCTGCAAAATGGGGAGAAAATGGGGAACATTTACTGGGGTGCATTTTCTCCTTTGACCCCTTGTGAAACTAAAAAATTGGGGTCTGCTAGTACTTTTTCATTTTTACAAATGTGTGCTTTGAAATCATCTCTCTAGTATTTCTGCCTTCTGTGAGACACCTGTTTGGTAAATAGTACCCTTAAAATATCCGTACGGGGGTGCTCTTTCCTAAATAAGGTCACTTCTTGGGGTTTTTCATTTCTGGGGACCTCTGGAAATTGTTTAAATGCGACATGGCAGCTAAAATCCATGTCTGCCAATTCAGGCCTACAAAAACCATAGTTTGTACTTTGCCTGTAGTGGCCTGCTGTTCACCAATACAGCAGGCTACAAGCACATATGGGGTGTCTGCAAAATGGGGAGAAAATGGGGAACATATACTGGGGTGCATTTTCTCCTTTGACCCCTTGTGAAAGTGAAAAATTGGGGTCTGCTTGTACATTTTCATTTTTACAAAGGTGTGCTTTGAAATCCTCTCTCTAGTATTTCTGCCTTCTGTGAGACACCTGTTTGGTAAATAGTACCCTTAAAATATCCGTACGGCGGTGCTCTTTCCTAAATAAGGTCACTTCTTGGGGTTTTTCATTTCTAGGGACCTCTGGAAATTGTTTAAATGCGACATGGTAGCTAAAATCCATGTCTGCCAATTCAGGCCTGCAAAAACCATATTTTGTACTTTGCCTGTAGTGGCCTGCTGTTCGCCAACACAGGAGGCAACGAGCACATATGGGGTGTCTGCAAAATGGGGAGAAAATGGGGAACATATACTGGGGTGCATTTTCTCCTTTGACCCCTTGTGAAAGTGAAAAATTGGGGTCTGCTAGTACTTTTTCATTTTTACAAATGTGTGCTTTGAAATCCTCTCTGTAGTATTTCTGCCTTCTGTGAGACACCTGTATGGTAAAAAGTACCCTTTCCACGACTTAAAATGTCCGTACGGGGGTGCTCTTTCCAAATTGGGGTCACTTCTTAGGGTTTTTCATTTCTGGGGACCTCAGGAAATTTTTTAAATGCGACATCTCAGCTAAAATCCATGTCTGCCAATTCATGCCTGCAAAAACCATATTTTGTACTTTGACTGTAGTGGCCTGCTATGCGCCAATACCGCAGGCTACGAGCACATATGGGGTGTCTTCAAAATGGGGAGAAAATGGGGAACATATACTGGGGTGCATTTTCTCCTTTGACCCCTTGTGAAACTGAAAAATTGGGGTCTGCTAGTACTTTTTCATTTTTACAAATGTGTGCTTTGAAATCCTCTCTCTAGTATTTCTGCCTTCTGTGAGACACCTGTTTGGTAAATAGTACCCTTAAAATATCCGTACGGGGGCGCTCTTTCCTAAATAAGGTCACTTCTTGGGGTTTTTTATTTCTGGGGACCTCTGGAAATTGTTTAAATGCGACATGGCAGCTAAAATCCATGTCTGCCAATTCAGGCCTGCAAAAACCAAATTTTGTACTTTGCCTGTAGTGGCCTGCTGTTCGCCAATACAGCAGGCTACGAGCACATATGGGGTGTCTGCAAAATGGGGAGAAAATGGGGAACATATACTGGGGTGCATTTTCTCCTTTGACCCCTTGTGAAACTGAAAAATTGGGGTCTGCTAGGACTTTTTCATTTTTACAGCTGTGTGCTGTGAAATCCTCTCTCTAGTATTTCTGCCTTCTGTGAGACACCTGTTTGGTAAATAGTACCCTTAAAATATCCGTACGGGGGTGCTCTTTCCTAAATAAGGTCACTTTTTGGGGGTTTTCATTTCTGGGTACCTCTGGAAATTGTTTAAATGCGACATGGCTGCTAAAATCCATGTCTGCCAATTCAGGCCTGCAAAAACCATATTTTGTACTTTGCCTGTAGTGGCCTGCTGTTCGCCAACACAGGAGGCAACGAGCACATATGGGGTGTCTGCAAAATGGGGAGAAAATGGGGAACATATACTGGGGTGCATTTTCTCCTTTGACCCCTTGTGAAAGTGAAAAATTGGGGTCTGCTAGTACTTTTTCATTTTTACAAATGTGTGCTTTGAAATCCTCTCTGTAGTATTTCTGCCTTCTGTGAGACACCTGTATGGTAAAAAGTACCCTTTCCACGACTTAAAATGTCCGTACGGGGGTGCTCTTTCCAAATTGGGGTCACTTCTTAGGGTTTTTCATTTCTGGGGACCTCAGGAAATTTTTTAAATGCGACATCTCAGCTAAAATCCATGTCTGCCAATTCATGCCTGCAAAAACCATATTTTGTACTTTGACTGTAGTGGCCTGCTATGCGCCAATACCGCAGGCTACAAGCACATATGGGGTGTCTTCAAAATGGGGAGAAAATGGGGAACATATACTGGGGTGCATTTTCTCCTTTGACCCCTTGTGAAACTGAAAAATTGGGGTCTGCTAGTACTTTTTCATTTTTACAAATGTGTGCTTTGAAATCCTCTCTCTAGTATTTCTGCCTTCTGTGAGACACCTGTTTGGTAAATAGTACCCTTAAAATATCCGTACGGGGGCGCTCTTTCCTAAATAAGGTCACTTCTTGGGGTTTTTTATTTCTGGGGACCTCTGGAAATTGTTTGAATGCGACATGGCAGCTAAAATCCATGTCTGCCAATTCAGGCCTGCAAAAACCAAATTTTGTACTTTGCCTGTAGTGGCCTGCTGTTCGCCAATACAGCAGGCTACGAGCACATATGGGGTGTCTGCAAAATGGGGAGAAAATGGGGAACATATACTGGGGTGCATTTTCTCCTTTGACCCCTTGTGAAACTGAAAAATTGGGGTCTGCTAGGACTTTTTCATTTTTACAGCTGTGTGCTGTGAAATCCTCTCTCTAGTATTTCTGCCTTCTGTGAGACACCTGTTTGGTAAATAGTACCCTTAAAATATCCGTACGGGGGTGCTCTTTCCTAAATAAGGTCACTTTTTGGGGGTTTTCATTTCTGGGTACCTCTGGAAATTGTTTAAATGCGACATGGCTGCTAAAATCCATGTCTGCCAATTCAGGCCTGCAAAAACCATATTTTGTATTTTGCCTGTAGTGGCCTGCTGTTCGCCAATACAGCAGGCTACGAGCACATATGGGGTGTCTGCAAAATGGGGAGAAAATGGGGAACAATTACTGGGGTGCATTTTCTCCTTTGACTCCTTGTGAAAAGGAAAAATTGGGGTCTGCTAGTACTTTTTGATTTTTACAAATGTGTGCTTTGAAATCCTCTCTCTAGTATTTCTGCCTTCTGTGAGACACCTGTTTGGTAAATAGTACCCTTAAAATATCCGTAAGGGGGTGCTCTTTCCTAAATAAGGTCACTTTTTGGGGGTTTTCATTTCTGGGGACCTCTGGAAATTGTTTAAATGCGACATGGCTGCTAAAATCCATGTCTGCCAATTCAGGCCTGCAAAAAACATATTTTGTACTTTGCCTGTAGTGGCCTGCTGTTCGCCAATACTGCAGGCTACGAGCACATATGGGGTGTCTGCAAAATGGGGAGAAAATGGGGAACATATACTGGGGTGCATTTTCTCCTTTGACCCCTTGTGAAACTGAAAAATTGGGGTCTGCTAGGACTTTTTCATTTTTACAAATGTGTGCTTTGAAATCCTCTCTCTAGTATTTCTGCCTTCTGTGAGACACCTGTTTGGTAAATAGTACCCTTAAAATATCCGTAAGGGGGTGCTCTTTCCTAAATAAGGTCACTTCTTGGGGTTTTTCATTTCTGGGGACCTCTGGAAATTGTTTAAATGCGACATGGCTGCTAAAATCCATGTCTGCCATTTCAGGCCTGCAAAAACCATATTTTGTACTTTGCCTTTAGTGGCCTGCTGTTCGCCAATACAGTAGGCTACGAGCACATATGGGGTGTCTGCAAAATGGGGAGAAAATGGGGAACATATACTGGGGTGCATTTTCTCCTTTGACCCCTTGTGAAACCGAAAAATTGGGGTCTGCTAGTACTTTTTCATTTTTACAAATGTGTGCTTTGAAATCCTCTCTCTAGTATTTCTGCCTTCTGTGAGACACCTGTATGGTAAAAAGTACCCTTTCCACGACTTAAAATGTCCGTACGGGGGTGCTCTTTCCAAATTGGGGTCACTTCTTGGGGTTTTTCATTTCTGGGGACCTCAGGAAATTTATTAAATGCGACATCTCAGCTAAAATCCATGCCTGCCAATTCATGCCTGCAAAAACCATATTTTGTACTTTGCCTGTAGTGGCCTGCTATGCGCCAATACCGCAGGCTACGAGCACATATGGGGTGTCTGCAAAATGGGGAGAAAATGGGGAACATATACTGGGGTGCATTTTCTCCTTTGACCTCTTGTGAAAGTGAAAAATTGGGGTCTGCTAGTACTTTTTCATTTTTACAAATGTGTGCTTTGAAATCCTCTCTCTAGTATTTCTGCCTTCTGTGAGACACCTGTTTGGTAAATAGTACCCTTAAAATATCCGTACGGGGGTGCTCTTTCCTAAATAAGGTCACTTCTTGGGGGTTTTCATTTCTGGGGACCTCTGGAAATTGTTTAAATGCGACATGGCAGCTAAAATCCATGTCTGCCAATTTATGCCTGCAAAAACCATATTTTGTACTTTGCCTGTAGTGGCCTGCTGTTCGCCAATACAGGAGGCTACGAGCACATATGGGGTTTCTGCAAAATGGGGAGAAAATGGGGAACATATACTGGGGTGCATTTTCTCCTTTGAGCCCTTGTAAAAGTGAAATATTGGGGTCTGCTAGTACTTTTTTATTTTTACAAATGTGTGCTTTGAAATCCTCTCTCTAGTATTTCTGCCTTCTGTGAGACACCTGTTTGGTAAATAGTACCCTTAAAATATCCGTACGGGGGTGCTCTTTCGTAAATAAGGTCACTTCTTGGGGTTTTTCATTTCTGGGGACCTCTGGAAATTGTTTAAATGCGACATGGCAGCTAAAATCCAGGTCTGCCAATTCAGGCCTACAAAAACCATATTTTGTACTTTGCCTGTAGTGGCCTGCTGTTCGCCAATACAGCAGGCTACGAGCACATATGGGGTGTCTGCAAAATGGGGAGAAAATGGGGAACATATACTGGGGTGCATTTTCTCCTTTGACCCCTTGTGAAAGTGAAAAATTGGGGTCTGCTAGTACTTTTTCATTTTTACAAATGTGTGCTTTGAAATCCTCTCTCTAGTATTTCTGCCTTGTGTGAGACACCTGTATGGTAAAAAGTACCCTTTCCACGACTTAAAATGTCCGTACGGGGGTGATCTTTCCAAATTGGGGTTACTTCTTGGGGTTTTTCATTTCTGGGGACCTCAGGAGATTTTTAAATGCGACATCTTAGCTAAAATCTATGCCTGCCAATTCATGCCTGCCAAAACCATATTTTGTACTTTGCCTGTAGTGGCCTGCTTTGCGCCAATACCGCAGGCTACGAGCACATATGGGGTGTCTGCAAAATGGGGAGAAAATGGGGAACATATACTGGGGTGCATTTTCTCCTTTGACCCCTTGTGAAACTGAAAAATTGGGGTCTGCTAGTACTTTTTCATTTTTACAAATGTGTGCTTTGAAATCCTCTCTCTAGTATTTCTGCCTTCTGTGAGACACCTGTTTGGTAAATAGTACCCTTAAAATATCCGTACGGGGGTGCTCTTTCCTAAAAAAGGTCACTTCTTGGGGTTTTTCATTTCTGGGGACCTCTAGAAATTGTTTAAATGCGACATGGCAGCTAAAATCCATGTCTGCCAATTCAGGCCTACAAAAACCATAGTTTGTACTTTGCCTGTAGTGGCCTGCTGTTCGCCAATACAGCAGGCTACGAGCACATATGGGGTGTCTGCAAAATGGGGATAAAAT
>NW_024400022.1:0-3421 GCF_905171765.1 Bufo bufo
CTGCTTTTTTCCAGACCTTCTGCGCATAGTGACAGTTCCAGAGCATATGTAATACCGTCTCGTCATCCCCACATCTCGCATGTGGGCATCTGGCCGTCGCCACCAGCCCCCTTCTATGTTGGAATTCACGGGTAGGGAGGCACTGGTGTACGACAGCCCAAGCAAGGTCCTTGTGGATATTCGCCAAATATTTCCCGTAGACGTTCCTCCACACTTTTTTGGACCTTGCTTGAGAAAAGTTGGCAACCGTTACTACATCGTCATGCTTCTGACACACCTTTGACACTTTTTTCTGGTCCCCCAAAATGTCAGGCTCCAATCTTGGAGGCGCAGGAGCCTGACCGTCTTTTAGCACCGCATAATGTTTGGGGGACACAGAAGCACAGGGGAACTTAGTGTTAAACGAAACCACCTTTTAAAAATCATGCCAGCAGCATATTTTAAAAAACAGCTAAAAATACCATTGGATTTTATCATTTTAAAACAGAAACAAAAGTACTTTATATAAAAGAAGATAAAAAAAATTAGGAACATCCTTCCCTCCATTCTCTTTGGACTTGTACATAATATCACGCTTGAGTTTCTCCATCTTGGATCCCCATAAAAATTTAAAACAAATGCGGGTTAACTTTTTTATATATAAAATAGAAGGAGGGAACACCATGGCTACATATAACATGATAGGAATCAGCACCATTTTTATTATCAAAATCTTCCCTTCCATTGTTAAATCTCGCAATTGCCACATTAAAATTTTCTTTTCAATTTTCCTATCACCAAGTCCCAATTAACATCCCATTGTTTACCTGATTAAAAACAATACCTAAAACCTTTATATTATCCTGTTGCATATGAATCCCAGGTGTCTCAGAGGAGTCCCAATTCCCTATATAAAAGCAATCACATTTATTGCGTTAAGTTTAAAGCCTGATGCTTCACAAAAGAAACCGTATTTCTCAAGGCTCTCCTCATTGTAGGGGACTCTCTACATAAAATCGTTACGTCATCCATATAGCTTAGTACTTTTAAAGGGACTCCTCCCCCCCCCGGAACCTGCACTCCCTTAATCACCTTATCCTTTCTTAACATGGCTAAAAGCGGTTCTATAGCGCAGATAAAAAGTAAAGGGGAAAGGGGCAACCTTGTTTGACGCCAGATAAAAGAGGGACACCATTAGTTAAAAACCCATTAATAAAATTTGACTAAAACAGGATCTGTATAAAAGTTTAATTCGGCTTATAATAAAATCAGGTATTGCCATTTTTTGTAACTAAAAAAGATATTCAGATCTATGTTTTTTCGAAATCTAATGATAAGATTGCTAAACATTGATTTCCAAATCACATCTCTCAGAACATTAAGGGACTCAGTAATAGATCTTCCGGGTACTCCACAAACTTGATTTGGGTGGATAATTTTCCCAATTATGGGTTTAAAACGGACGGCTATTATTTTGCCAATACTTTATAATCTGTGTTTAAAAGCGTTATAGGCCTCCAATTTTTTAATAAATTTTTATCTCCTTTTTTAAAAATTAAGGAAACTACCCCCTTTCTCCAAGAAGGAGGTAGTTCTTTACTTTAAAAGTTTCTTTATACAATAAAAATAAATCCTCTTTAAGATAATCCCAAAAGTTAAATAAAATTCTATCGGTAAACCATCTTCCCAGGAGCTTTCCCGCTAGAAAAACTTTTAAAAACAAATAAAAGTTCTTCCATGGTAAAATCTCTGATTAAAACTTCCTGGTCTAAAATATCAAGCTTAAAATCGAGAGAATTAATAACATCTAAAAAGGATTTATCTATTGTCTTTTTACTAAAAAGATTTTGATAAAAATTAAAAGCCGAGTTTAACATATCATTGACTGAGGTTTTCCCTTCAAGATTTAATAACGTCACGTCTTTTGTTTAATTTTTTAAAGAAAAAGCGGGAGCATTTTTCATCTTCCTCAAGCTGCTTGACTCGGGAGTTAAAAACTATTTGCTTTCCTTTATCGTCGATACATTTTTTAATCTCAGCTTTTAAATTAACAATATCTGACTCCACCTCTATACCAATTTTTTTAATTTAAAAAGTACGTTTAAACGTTTATTGAGAATATAAAACCATTGTTTTTTCTTTTTTGCCACCTTCCTACCCATTTTTATAAAGAATTGTTTGATTTTAACCTTTGTGCCCTCCCACCAGTGCAGCATAGTTTCATCGGGTGCTCTCTGTTGCTGCCAGCACTGGTAGGTCTGCACAAACTCGTTCTAATATCAGGGTCTTCTAAAAGAGTTACATTCAACTTCCACAAACCTTTATTCACCTTTGATTCTCCTTTTAGCTTCAAATGGACCGATAAAACTTTGTGATCTGAAAAAATATTGTTAAAAAGTTCACATTTAAAAGGAATAAAAGCATCAGAGGTAAAGATAAAATCGATTCTGGAGTTCACTCTTCCATTGGACCAGGTAGTTCCAGGATCCGCCGGCAAGAGTGCCCTCCAGCAATCTTTCAAGGTAAAATCTTCAATTAAATTTTTAAGTTGGTAGGAAGTACGGTCTTTCCGATTTTCATCACCCCCTTGTCGCCTTTCATCATCTCGTATACAGTTGAAATCGCCTCCTATTAACAAGGGGGTGGACCCTGTACAGAAAAATGGTAAAATATTAAAAAACTCAATTCTTTCATTTTTATCGGGTAGAGCATATACATTTAAAATACGGCATAAGAGACCATTAAAACGCAAATGAACTAGCATCACTCGACCTGGTATAATCTCAGTCACTGATTGAATTTGAATATTATTCCCTTTACAAAGCAACCCAACTCCTACAGACCGATTATCATTCCCACCCGACCAAACAGATGGGCCCAACCTCCAATCTTTTTTTAAGTCTTTGTACTCCATACAGTTTTGAATACCACATTCCTGCAATAAACACAAATCAAAGTCTATAGAATCAAGGTAAGCAAATAAAGCAGCTCTACGAGTAGAGCTCTTCAATGACCTCACGTTTAGTGAGGCAATCTTTATTGGGATTGTAGCCATGGTCTTTTAAAGGTCATCAGAGTCCACATCAGAAGAACTTGGATCCACTATCTTTCTGGAGTCAGGCACATCAGGACTTTGGACGGATAAGAAAGAATGTTCCCGAGCCAGAGCTGGGGATATGTTGGGATCCAATTCCACCTCTGAACTCCTCCTCATCAGGACTGTGGCACTTTGTCTTCTTCTGTGATGCTTTCCATCTTCGTCTCTGGATCTTTTGAATGAATTGGATAAATCCATGTCTTCATTCCGCGATCCGCAATCATCTCCAGGCACAGCCTCCGCCACTTCCACGGGCTCTGGAATCTTTGTATACCGCCCAGAGGCCCGTAGGGTCTCTTTACCGTCCGAACTCTCGCCCATCGTCCCCGTGGAATCCTCCGCAAC
>NW_024400022.1:3521-16021 GCF_905171765.1 Bufo bufo
GGACCTCTCTCCTCTGCCTGGGTGCCTGGGCCTAAATGTGTGACAGTGGCCTGTTCCAGTGGTGGGTGACGTGAAGCCTGATTCTCTGCTATGACATGAAGACAGATTCTGCGCTGACATAAGGCCAGATTCTCTGTTACGGGACCGCTCTCCTCTGTCTGGGTGCCGGGGCCTAAATGTGTGACAGTGGCCTGTTCCAGTGGTGGGTGACGTGAAGCCTGATTCTCTGCTATGACATGAAGACTGATTCTGCGCTGACATGAAGCCAGATTCTCTGCTATGGCATAAAGAGACTGATTCTCTGCTGACATTAAGCCAGATTCTTTGCTATGGCATGAAGAGACTGATTCTCTGCTGACGTGAAGCCAGATTCTCTGCTATGGGACCTCTGTCCAATTGATATTGGTTCATTTTTATTTTTTTAATTTTTATTTTAATTCATTTCCCTATCCACATTTGTTTGCAGGGGATTTACCTACATGTTGCTGCCTTTTGCAGCCCTCTAGCTCTTTCCTGAGCTGTTTTACAGCCTTTTTAGTGCCCAAAAGTTCGGGTCCCCATTGACTTCAATGGGGTTCGGGTTCGGGACGAAGTTCGGATCGGGTTCGGATCCCGAACCCGAACATTTCCGGGAAGTTCGGCCGAACTTCTCGAACCCGAACATCCAGGTGTTCGCTCAACTCTAGTTGCGAATGAACTTCTGCACCACCAAATTCAGCACATGCGCCAGGCAAGTGATGTGCGTCAAACCGGCTAGTCCCAGAGCTGCAACGAGATTTCGCCCATTATCGTACACCACCAGGCCGGACTTGAGGCTCACCGGCAGCAACCACTCGTCGGTCTGTTGTTCTATACCCCGCCACAACTCCTGTGCGGTGTGGGGCCTGTCCCCCAAACATATGAGTTTCAGAACGGCCTGCTGACGTTTACCCCGGGCTGTGCTGAAGTTGGTGGTGAAGGTGTGTGGCTGACTGGATGAGCAGGTGGAAGAAGAGAAGGAGGAGGCTGAGTAGGAGGATTAGGAGACAGGAGGCAAAGAATGTTGCCCTGCGATCCTTGGCGGCGGAAGGACGTGCGCCAAACAGCTCTCCGCCTGGGGCCCAGCCGCCACTACATTTACCCAGTGTGCAGTTAGGGAGATATAGCGTCCCTGGCCGTGCTTACTGGTCCACGTATCTGTGGTTAGGTGGACCTTGCCACAGATGGCGTTGCGCAGTGCACACTTGATTTTATCGGACACTTGGTTGTGCACGGCTCTCTTGGAGAAGTAGTGCCGGCTGGGAACAACATACTGTGGGACAGCAAGTGACATGAGCTGTTTGAAGCTGTCTGTGTCCACCAGCCTTAATGACAGCATTTCATAGGCCAGTAGTTTAGAAATGCTGGCATTCAGGGCCAGGGATCGAGGGTGGCTAGGTGGGAATTTACGCTTTCTCTCAAATGTTTGTGAGATGGAGAGCTGAACGCTGCCGTGTGACATGGTTGAGATGCTTGGTGACGCAGGTGGTGGTGTTGGTGGTACATCCCATGTTTGCTGGGCGGCAGGTGCCAACGTTCCTCCAGAGGCGGAGGAAGAGGACGAGGCGGCGGCAGCAGCAGAAGAGGCCGAGGCGGCAGCAGCAGAAGAGGTAGCAGGGGGAGCCTGAGTGACTTCTTTGTTTTTAAGGTGTTTACTCCACTGCAGTTCATGCTTTGCATGCAGGTGCCTGGTCATGCAGGTTGTGCTAAGGTTCAGAACGTTAATGCCTCGCTTCAGGCTCTGATGGCACAGCGTGCAAACCACTCGGGTCTTGTCGTCAGCACATTGTTTAAAGAAGTGCCATGCCAGGGAACTTCTTGAAGCTGCCTTTGGGGTGCTCGGTCTTAGATGGCGGCGGTCAGTAGCAGGCGGAGTCTCTTGGCGGCGGGTGTTCTGATTTTGCCCACTGCTCCCTCTTTGTCTTTTGCTACGCTGTTGGCTCGGTCTCACCACTGCCTCTTCCTCCGAACTGTGAAAGTCAGTGGCACGACCTTCATTCCATGTGGGGTCTAGGACCTCATCGTCCCCTGCATCGTCTTCCACCCAGTCTTGATCCCTGACCTCCTGTTCAGTCTGCACACTGCAGAAAGACGCAGCAGTTGGCACCTGTGTTTCGTCATCATCAGAGACGTGCTGAGGTGGTATTCCCATGTCCTCATCATCAGGAAACATAAGTGGTTGTGCGTTAGTGCATTCTATCTCTTCCACCCCTGGGGAAGGGCTAGGTGGATGCCCTTGGGAAACCCTGGCAGCAGAGTCTTCAAACAGCATAAGAGACTGCTGCATAACTTGAGGCTCAGACAGTTTCCCTGATATGCATGGGGGTGATGTGAAAGACTGATGGGCTTGGTTTTCATGCGTCATCTGTGCGCTTTCTGCAGAAGACTGGGTGGGAGATAATGTGAACGTGCTGGATGCACTGTCGGCCACCCAATTGACTAATGCCTGTACCTGCTCAGGCCTTACCATCCTTAGAACGGCATTGGGCCCCACCAAATATCCCTGTAAATTCTGGCGGCTACTGGGACCTGAGGTAGTTGGTACACTAGGACGTGTGGCTGTGGCAGAACGGCCACGTCCTCTCCCAGCACCAGAGGGTCCACTAACACTACCACGACCATGTCCACGTCCGCGTCCCTTACTAGTTATTTTCCTCATTGTTACCGTTCACCACAATAAGAAAAATATTATTTGGGCCAATGTATTGAATTAAAATTCAGGCCTTTTTTTACAGACACCTAACACTGTCTGGCTATCTATTTAGGTACCGTATTACACTAATACAGGCACACAAGTAATGACAGATTTGGTTGAATATAAATGTGAGGCCTATTTTTTACGCGTTGTGTGACAGATATACCTTTAATCACAGAATTAGACTTGTATCTGCACTGTAGCGTGTGTGTTAAGTTTTTCAGAATGACACTATCAGCACCTTGAATCTAAGATATCCTTTTTGGGATAGATTTAAAGTAGGCCTGATATAGCAGAAACTACTAATTTTGAGAATGGCAAATTTGGGAATAGTTTTTCAACCCACAACAAAAACTGTGCTTTTACGGTCACTAAATTTAACTTGACCAGCTAAAACTGTACTGATTTGGAGGAATAGAAATGTCAGGCCTATTTTTTACGCGCTGTGTGACAGATATACCTTTAATCACAGAATTAGACTTGTATCTGCACGGTAGCGTGTGTGTTAAATTTTTCAGAATGACACTATCAGCACCTTCAATCTAAGATATCCTTTTTGGGATAGATTTAAAGTAGGCCTGATATAGCAGAAACTACTAATTTTGAGAATGGCAAATTTAGGAATAGTTTTTCAACCCAGAACAAAAACTGTGCTTTTACGGTCACTACAAATAATTTGACCAGCTAAAACAGTACAGATTTGGTTGAATATAAATGTCAGGCCTATTTTTTACGCGCTGTGTGACAGATATACCTTTAATCACAGAATTAGACTTGTATCTGCACTGTAGCGTGTGTGTTAAGTTTTTTAGAATGACACTATCAGCACCTTCAATCTAAGATATCCTTTTTGGGATAGATTTAAAGTAGGCCTGATATAGCAGAAACTACTAATTTTGAGAATGGCAAATTTGGGAATAGTTTTTCAACCCAGAACAAAAACTGTGCTTTTACGGTCACTAAATATAACTTGACCAGCTAAAACTGTACTGATTTGGAGGAATAGAAATGTCAGGCCTATTTTTTAGGCGCTGGGTGACAGGCTCAACTTGCCCCTGATGTAGTATATGGCCAAAAAATAACCACACTATTGATGGTTAAATGCACTTGGGTGACACAGGCTCAGCCTGCACCTGATGTAGGATATAGCAAAAAATAACCACACTATTGATGGTTAAATGCACTTGGTAGTAGCTTGTGCTGGCGCACCACAAGCCACAAAATGGCCGCAGATCACCCCAGAAAAAAGTGATATAAAAACGCTCTGGGCAGCCTAAAAAAAGTGAGCAATTCAATATCAGCACTTCAATGATCCACAGCTGGAGATCGATCACTGAATTAAGTCTTTTGGAGGAGTAAATCTGCCTAATCTCGCCCTAACGTCGCAGCAGCAACCTCTCCCTACACTTGTATCAGCAGAGTGACGTGCAGCGCTATGTGACCCAAGCTTATATAGAGGCTGGGTCACATGCTGCAATGGCCAATCACAGCCATGCCAATAGTAGGCAAGGCTGTGATTGCCTCTTGGGGCAAGTAGTATGACGCTTGTTGATTGGCTGCTTTGCAGCCTTTCAAAAAGCGCCAAGAAATCGCCGAAAACCGAACCCGAACCCGGACTTTTACGAAAATGTATATACAGTTCGGGTTCACTCATCCCTACTCTGCGGTCGATACCTGAACACCCGAACGGGCAGGAAAATGTGTTTGAAACCGTGCGGTCTCGCCACGGGAGGGCCTCCGCCGCTCCCCAGTCACCTGTTTCGTTTCGGGCCTAAGGGACGCGTAGGTGGTGTCTGCCCTCCATCACTCCCCAGTAACCCGGGTTCGTTTCGTCCCCGCAGCATTCCCCGTGCGGCGGAGGCACGTCTTCTATGCGGTCAACACCCGAACAGGCAGCAAAAACGCGTTTGAAGTCTTGCGGTCTCACCACAGAAGGACAGCCTCCCGGGCCTAAGGGACGCGCGGGTCGTACGCCCTCCGCCGCTCCCCAGCGACCCGATTTATTTCGGACCTAAGGGATGCGAGGGGTGTCTGCCGTCCGCCGCTCCCCAGTAACCCGGGCGGGCCGTTCCGTTCCCGCGGCGCCCTCCGCTCGGCGGCTGCGCGTCTTCTCTGCGGTCGACACCCGTATGCCCGTACTTCCAGAAAAAAGGCGCCTGAAATCGCGCGGTCTCGCCGCGGGAGGACCTCCCGGGCCTAAGGGACGCTTGGGTCATACGCCCTCTGCCGCTCCCCAGTCACCCGATTTGTTTCGGGCCTAAGGGAAGCGTAGGGTGTCTGCCCTCTGCCACTCCCCAGTAACCCGAGTCGTTCCGTCCCCGCGACGTCCCCCTGCACGCCCTTCTCTGCTGTCGGGCCCCTCGCCGGCCGGCCGGTGCTGCCGCGCGATCCACTCGTTGGCAACCCCCACGGCGGGGTGAACCCGCGCCACGGCGGGGATCATACGCGCCGCATAGCCCTGCGTTTTGCCAGAGAAGAGAGACTACAGGGTTGAAGCGGGTAGACAAGGAGCCCGAGAGGCAGGCGACCCGTCCCCGGGCCTCGGTCCTGGGGGCTTCTTCTCCTCCTCCGGATACACCTCCTTCCCTCTCACCCCCACCGCCCTCGTCTGATCCTCTGCTCTCAGCGGCTAGGAGAGGAGGAAGAGGGCCGCGCCCGGTTGCGCGCGCGCCCTTCAGGGGCGGCGGTCGTTCTCTGGATCTTTCCATTGGCCTCCTCCTCCCTCTCCGCACCGGGGGGGCAGGTTTCTCCGGGAAACCCCCTCCTCGCTCCGTTGCCTACCTGGTTGATCCTGTCAGTAGCATATGCTTGTCTCAAAGATTAAGCCATGCACGTGTAAGTACGCACGGCCGGTACAGTGAAACTGCGAATGGCTCATTTAATCAGTTATGGTTCCTTTGATCGCTCCAACCGTTACTTGGATAACTGTGGTAATTCTAGAGCTAATACATGCCGACGAGCGCTGTCCTCCAGGGATGCGTGCATTTATCAGACCAAAACCAATCCGGAGGCCCGGGCGCGGCGGGGCCCGCGGGCGGGGGTGGTCTCGGCCTCCCCGATTTCCGCCCGCCGCCGCTCTCCCCGGCCGCTTTGGTGACTCTAGATAACCTCGGGCCGATCGCACGTCCCCGTGACGGCGACAATCCATTCGGATGTCTGCACTATCAACTTTCGATGGTACTTTCTGCGCCTACCATGGTGACCACGGGTATCAGAGTTCGATTCCGGAGAGGGAGCCTGAGAAATGGCTACCACATCCAAGGAAGGCAGCAGGCGCGCAAATTACCCACTCCCGACTCGGGGAGGTAGTGACGAAAAATAACAGTACAGGACTCTTTCGAGGCCCTGTAATTGGAATGAGTACACTTTAAATCCTTTAACGAGGATCTATTGGAGGGCAAGTCTGGTGCCAGCAGCCACGGTAGTAGGACGTGTGGAGTGAGAGCTGTCTGAAGTACCGTGTTTCCCAGGGAGATTTTTCCAGCTCTTCTCCCTGAGGATAGAACCAGGCTTGTGGGAAGAGTACCATCTTTTTCCCCAGCCCAGGCCCTGCCTCTCCCTAGGGAGAGCGAGGTGGAGGTGGAGGAGTTGGAAGACTCCAAATCTCTGGCATCCTAGGCAGGTCCCCAAACCTTGCAGTCTGAACCAGCCCTCCCGGTAACCCCAGTAATGGAGGCGTACAGTGGCATTCCGCCAGAACAGGAACAATTGCACCTACCAGCGTTGCCATCTTCGGATGAGACATCAGCCATGGAAGGCAGCGATGAGGATGGCGGTCTGCTAAGAGAGATCCGAATGTTGGAGTCGCCCGCGGTGGACTTTCGGGGTTTTGCCTTCGGAGAGGACCTGCTGGACGAGGACGAGAGCTGCGGCAAGAAGAAAATAAAGAACAAAAACAAGAACAAGAAAAAGAACGTGGAAAACATCCAGACACGTCTTGTCTATACGCGCTTGGTGGGGGCTGAAAAGTCCTCATCAGGCGTGTATCCCGCTAAACTCCCTGTCTCGGCATCTGAGGTGGTGCCTGAGCGGAGGAGCGGGGAGATTGTGCAGCCCAAAATGGAGCCGGACGCCGTACCTGCTTGCGGAGGCAGGGAGGAGGTGCCGGCAGAAAGCGGGAATCGGCAGTCACCCATTGAAAGTGGAGGGGGCGGGCAAAAACATCGGGAGTCCCCGCCCACCACTCTCCCAGCTGTTCCGTACACCACTCTGGCTACCGCTCTGCCTGCTGTTCCGGTATGTAGAGTGGTGCTGGGGCGGTGTGATGATGAGGTCACCGTCCCTCCTACACAGGGCGGTGATAGCTCTGGGTCCCCGCCTGCAGCTGCAAACGTGCGGCAGGGATCAAGGGAGGCGGCGGTGAATGAAGCAGGAGGCGTGGCCGGGGGTGTGTGCATGTGGGCGTGGCTGGGGAGGTGCCCGGCCGTGCTTCTGGACGCGCTCCCGAAGCTGGGAGTACAGGTGCAGGCAGTAAGCGCCTGCGTATTGAAGAGCCAGGGGCCGGAGCTTCCGGGGAGAATATGACTGCGGCGCTCCGGTCCACTAAGAAAGGGTGCATTGCGCCAGAACAAGTGGCCATGTACATTGCCGCTGGACACGCCCCCTCTGTCTCTGCCTCCTCCTCCAGCGCTGAATTAAGTGCTGGGGAGGGGGGGAGTGTGATGATCAATGCCCAGGTCTCAAGGGCAGCAGGGGGGGCTTGGCCAGTGGCAATGAGGGTGGCAGGGGATATAGTAAGAATGATAAGGAAAATAATAATAAAATAAATAATAAAGATAGTAAAATTAAGGATAGTAAAGTTAAGGATAACAATAAAGGGAAAAATAAAGGTAAAATGATACCTGCTGCACCTGCTGCACCAGCTGTCCCAGCAGGGAGAAAGGGTGCACGTGAGCAGGGTGTTGGTAGGGGTGTTGGTGGAGGTGCTGCATCTGGTCCCAAAGGTGGGATGGATGCTGGGAGTCAGCAGACTGTCGCTGAGAAAGCGGCTTATGATAGTATAGCTTTAAATAGCATAGCTAGTGAGGCTCGTCTGGTGGATGTCCACATTAGGCACACCCCAGATCACGGGGGTTTCACTTACTATGATTAGGTCTAGAATAGACAGTTTTTTTTTGAAGAAGGAGGCTACTTTCTCGCCCTTAAGGGTTGTGGAGGTAGAATTCTCCGACCACTGTCTGATTATGTTCTCTCTGAATATTTCAGAATCCCCCCAAATGTGAAGAGGTTACTGAAGGCTGAATGCGGGAGTCCTGGAGGAAGCAGAGGTGAGACAATCCTTTGAGGACTTTCTTCAGAGTCAGGTAGCTTTGCTGGATCTCTGTGACACTAAGTCAGAGTGGTGGGAGATATTCAAAGACCGGGCCGCAAAGTTCTTCCTCCAGCTCTCGAGCCTCAGGTCCCTGGACAGGTACTGCCTGTATCAGGGTCTGAGGAGGAAACTCGAAGATCTGGTCTCGACTGGAGGTAGCCGCGAGGATATCTCCAGGGTGAAATCTTTGCTCAAGAGGTGCCAGTATGATAGGCACACATCTTTAGTTTTTGAGAGGGACTTCGGGAAGTACAACTCGCCCGACCCCTACAGAAACTGTATGATGTCAGTGAAGAGTAAGTTAGTGACAGGACTGGTTGACAGTACGGGTTCCCTGAACAGGTCCAGATCAGGGATCCTGGAAGTCGTCAGATCCTTTTACTCGTGCCTCTTGGGAAAGAGGGATCTGGATCGGGACAAGATGTCGGCTTTCCTGGCTGAAATCACCCCTGAGTCAGAAGCTCACCTCTCTTTTGACGTTTTGGTGGAAGAGATCAGGAAGGAGGAAGTTATCCTGGCGGTGGAAGGGTTAGCTCTGAAGAAGTCGCCAGGCCCGGATGGCTTAACATCCGAGTTCTATACGACCTTTAAGGACTCTTTATGTCCCCTCTTGACTGAGGTATTCAATGAGTGTCTATCGTCGGGCACTCTGCCTCAGTCAATGAGGAGGTCAGCCCTGATCCTCCTATCAAAGGGTAAAGATCCGAGCCGTATTGAGAACTGGCGTCCCATAGCACTTCTCAATACGGACAGAAAGATTCTGGCCAAGATACTGTTTAACAGGCTGGTGAAATTTGCGCCTCAACTCCTTTCGGTGGCTCAGCATTGCTCGGTTCCAGGCCGCAGCACTTTTAGTGCTGTGCTCGGTGTCCGAGAGGCAGTGGAACAGAGTAGAGCAGGCCACTGGAGGGGGTACATGCTGTCCTTAGATCAAGCAAAGGCATTTGATTGGGTGAACCATGAGTACCTCTGGTTGGTCCTTCTGAAGTATGGCCTGCCGGGGGGGTTTGTCGATTGGTTAAGGATCTTGTATGCGGGGGCGGAGAGTTTCCCGCTTGTGAACGGTTGGTCTGGCTGCCCTTTTGAGGTTGGGTCTGGCGTTCGCCAGGGTTGTCCTTTGAGCCCGCTTTTATACGTGTTCGCGATTGATCCCTTTCTTAAGAGGGTCAATCGTGGACCGTTGGTGGGAGTCGGGATGGATCCGGCGGCGCCGGAAGCCAGTCTGAGGACAGTAGCGTACGCCGACGATGTCACCATTTTCATGTCCTCGAAAGGGGAGGCGGAATACGTGATGTCTGAGGTGGACCGCTACTCGGAGGCATCCGGGTCCATGATTAACCGGGATAAGTGTGAGAGTCTCTGGCTGGGAGGGGGCGATCCAGCTTTCAATCTCCCGGACACCCTCCCAGAGCCCCAGTCGTCAGCCAAAGTCCTAGGCATCCATTTCGGCCATGGGGATTATCCCACCCAAAATTGGGACGACAGGCTTAAGATCGCTACTCAGAAGATGGACCAGTGGAAGGGCTGGTCTTTGACCCTCAGGGAAAGGGTGCACCTGATCAAAGCTTTTCTGCTCCCTTTGCTGATCTATTTGGGCAGTGTGTGAATCTTGCCAGAGCCTCTCTGGACTCGGGTTTACAGTCTGTTTTTCCAGCTCTTATGGGGAATAGACTGAACCTGATCAAGAGGGAGGTGACTTACCGCACGAGGAGACTAGGGGGGTTATCTATGGTCAACCCCGTGGTGTTTCTTGTGAACACATTTGTTAAGGTTAATCTGGCAAACCTCTGGATGGAGAGGGCTTCTCCGTGGGTAGTCTCCTGCCGGGGGTGGTTTCGGCCTTTCTTCCAGGAATGGGAGACGAGAGGGCAAGTGAAGGACTTGCGTACGCCTCACGGATATCTTCCGGCTTATGTCACCCCCGATTCTGAAGGTAATCCGCCGGTGGGGTTTGGAGGAAGGGGAAATCAGGACTCTGTCAAGGAGGTCCCTTGATGAGAGGGTCTTGTTGTCCCCCTTCCAAAAGCCCCTGGCCCTCAAGGATTGCCCAAGCCGGGATCTAGACAAGGGGTTACAGTTGCTAAATTCTGCAAAGATCCCCTTGAAGTTTTGGGACTTGGCTTGGTGCTGCTTTCACGGGAGGCTGTATGTAAGGGACAACCTGAAGTACAGGAACTCTGAGGAAAGGGGTTGTCCCCGGGAGGAGTGTGGCTCCATACTGGAAAGTATGGAGCACTTCCTGCTTCAGTGTCCCTTTAATACAGAGGTGTACAAACGGGTGGGAGCTTCCATTGGCTGGCCTAGGCTAGCCAGCCTCTCCTATGCGGAGTGGGCCTATGGAGTGCTCAGAGACCTGGGAAGAAGGGACCTGTGCACATGTTTTTTAGTAAGCATAGTGGTTAGGTACTACACGTGGAATGCACGGTGTTTAGTTTCAACGAAGCAGAAAGTCCTCCCAGTAGATGAGGTGTGTAGGAACATTCTGGGGACCTGTTGAAGGTGCGTTCTCTTGAGTACGAAAGACTGGGTACCAGTAGGGCCTCTCTCCTCTGGAGAGGCTTTGCTTTTAGTGTACCGTAGTCTAGTAGTACTCTTCCTGGTGGTGGGCTGATACTCTCACCCGAGATTTTTGTTTTGGAGATGTACGAGTTTATGAAAGGCTTGCAAAGGCTGAACTTGGTCCTTCGGGTATGGTTGTGTGCTGTTATATAGAATAGTGTTTATTGTATAGTGTTTATTTGTATATATTGTATATTGTTGTAGGATAGGGTAAGCAGGGGTTAGTTAGTTAGGTTGGGTGGGTTAGGGTGAGGGGGGGGCACCTATAAAATGTGGGGAGGCCTGCATCCAGTCCTGGACTATGCGGACATGGGAGGACATAGGGCGAGGGCTGGATGTGGGTGGTGGAGATAGGGCTGGCCTCGGACTATGCGGACATGCAGAGGACATGAGGCGGAGGTCAGTCCTGAGGGTCTTAGTTTAGGATAGGGAGCGGCTAGGGACAGGTTAGGTTAGGATAAGTGTGTGGTATGATTTTGTAGTGTTATATATATAAAATATATATATATATATATATATATATACACACTGCTCAAAAAAATAAAGGGAACACTTAAACAACACAATGTAACTCCAAGTCAATCACACTTCTGTGAAATCAAACTGTCCACTTAGGAAGCAACACTGAGTGACAATCAATTTCACATGCTGTTGTGCAAATGGGATAGACAACAGGGGGAAATTATAGGCAATTAGCAAGACACCCCCAATAGAGTGGTTCTGCAGGTGGTGACCTGACCACTTCTCAGTTCCTATGCTTCCTGGCTGATGTTTTGGTCACTTTTGAATGCTGCCGGTGCTTTCACTCTAGTGGTAGCATGAGACGGAGTCTACAACCCACACAAGAGGCTCAGGTAGTGCAGCTTATCCAGGATGGCACATCAATGTGAGCTGTGGCAAGAAGGTTTGCTGTGTCTGTCAGCGTAGTGTCCAGAGCATGGAGGCGCTACCAGGAGACAGGCCAGTACATCAGGAGACGTGGAGGAGGCCGTAGGAGGGCAACAACCCAGCAGCAGGACCGCTACCTCCGCCTTTGTGCAAGGAGGAACATGATGAGCACTGCCAGAGCCCTGCAAAATGACCTCCAGCAGGCCACAAATGTGCATGTGTCTGCTCAAACGGTCAGAAACAGACTCCATGAGGGTGATATGAGGGCCCGACGTCCACAGGTGGGGGTTGTGCTTACAGCCCAACACCATGCAGGACGTTTGGCATTTGCCAGAAAACACCAAGATTGGCAAATGCGCCACTGGCGCCCTGTGCTCTTCACAGATGAAAGCAGGTTCACACTGAGCACATGTGACAGACGTGACAGAGTCTGGAGACGCTGTGGAGAACGTTCTGCTGCCTGCAACATCCTCCAGCATGACCAGTTTGGCATTGGGTCAGTAATGGTGTGGGGTGGCATTTCTTTGGAGGGCCGCACAGCCCTCCATGTGCTCGCCAGAGGTAGCCTGACTGCCATTTGGTACCGAGATGAGATCTTCAGACCCCTTGTGAGACCATATGCTGGTGCGGTTGGCCCTGGGTTCCTCCTAATGCAAGACAATGCTAGACCTCATGTGGCTGGAGTGTGTCAGCAGTTTCTGCAAGACGAAGGCATTAATGCTATGGACTGGCCCGCCCGTTCCCCAGACCTGAATCCAATTGAGCACATCTGGGACATCACGTCTCGCTCTATCCACCAACGTCACGTTGCACCACAGACTGTCCAGGAGTTGGCAGATGCTTTAGTCCAGGTCTGGGAGGAGATCCCTCAGGAGACCGTCCGCCACCTCATCAGGAGCATGCACAGGCGTTGTAGGGAGGTCATACAGGCACGTGGAGGCCACACACACTACTGAGCCTCATTTTGACTTGTTTTAAGGACATTACATCAAAGTTGGATCAGCCTGTAGTGTGTTTTTCCACTTTAAT
>NW_024400022.1:23521-62624 GCF_905171765.1 Bufo bufo
CCTAAAAGAACCATCCTCCGTTTCCTGCATTTTAGCGACAACACCACCTCCCGTCCCAGAGGCCACCCAGCTTTTGACCGGCTCCACAAAATTCGGCCCCTCATAGACCACTTCAACCAGAAATTTGCAGATTTGTATACCCCAGAGCAAAACATCTGCGTAGACGAGTCCCTAATACATTTTACCGGGCGCCTTGGCTTCAAACAATACATCCCAAGCAAGCGTGCCCGGTATGGGGTCAAATTGTATAAGCTCTGTGAAAGGGCCACAGGCTATACCCACAAATTTCGGATCTATGAGGGAAAAGATCAGACCCTGGAGCCGGTCGGTTGCCCTGACTACCTGGGGAGCAGTGGGAAGACAGTCTGGGACTTGGTGTCACCCTTATTTGGCAAGGGGTACCATCTTTATGTGGACAATTTCTACACAAGTGTGGCCCTCTTTAGGCATTTGTTTCTAGAACAGATTTGCGCCTGTGGCACCGCGCGAACTAGTCACGTGGGCTTCCCCCAACGGCTCATTACCACCCGTCTTGCAAGGGGGGAGAGGGCTGCCTTGTGTAACGAAGAGCTGCTCGCGGTGAAATGGAGAGACAAGCGTGACGTTTACATGCTCTCCTTCATTCACGCAGACACGACAATACAAATTGAGCGAGCAACCCGTGTCATTGAAAAGCCCCTCTCAGTCCACGACTATAATTTGCTCATGGGAGGGGTGGACTTCAATGACCAGATGTTGTCTCCGTATTTATTTTCCCGACGCACCAGACGCTGGTATAAGAAGGTGTCTGTATATTTAATTCAATTGGCTCTGTACAATAGTTTTGTTCTCTACAGTAAGGCTGGGAGAACACGATCCTTCCTCAAATTCCAGGAAGAGATCATCGAGAACCTCCTGTATCCAGAAGGTTCCGTGGCCCCATCCACCAGTGTAGTTAGCCGTCTACACGAGCGACATTTCCCCAGTGTCGTTCCTGGTACCTCAACCCAACCGTCACCCCGAAAAAGATGTCGTGTCTGTAGCAGGGTGGAATAAGGCGTGACACCCGCTATTTCTGTCCTGAATGTCCTGACCACCCTGCCCTATGCTATGGAGAGTGTTTCCGGAAGTACCACACCCAGGTACACTTAGCATAGGGATTGCATCTCACAGGACAGGCACACAGGGCTATTAGGGCCCTTTTACTCACAGCTGCTGCAAACCTCTCCTTTCACCTGGGATAAAGTGCATAACATACTTCGCCACATCTTTGGGTGTTTTCTTTCCAAAATGGGGTCATTTGTGGGGTAGTTATACTGTCCTGGCATTCTAGGGGCCCAAATGTGTGGTAAGAAGTTTGAAATCAAAATGTGTAAAAAATGACCGGTGAAATCCGAAAGGTGCTCTTTGGAATATGGGCCCCTTTGCCCACCTAGGCTGCAAAAAAATTGTCACACATGTGGTATCTCCGTACTCAGGAGAAGTTGGGGAATGTGTTTTGGGGTGTCATTTTACATATACCCATGCTGGGTGAGAGAAATATCTTGGCAAAAGACAACTTTTCCCATTTTTTTATACAAAGTTGGCATTTGACCAAGATATTTATCTCACCCAGCATGGGTATATGTAAAATGACACCCCAAAACACATTCCCCAACTTCGACTGAGTACGGAGATACCACATGTGTGACACTTTTTTGCAGCCTAGGTGGGCAAAGGGGCCCATATTCCAAAGAGCACCTTTCGGATTTCACCGGCCATTTTTTACAGATTTTTATTTCAAACAACTTACCACACATTTGGGCCCCTAGAATGCCAGGGCAGTATAACTACCCCACAAGTGACCCCATTTTGGAAAGAAGACACCCCGAGGTATTCGCTGATGGGCATAGTGAGTTCATAGAAGTTTTTATTTTTTGTCACAAGTTAGTGGAATATGAGACTTTGTAAGAAAAAAAAAGAAAAAGAAAAAATCATCATTTTCCGCTAACTTGTGACAAAAAATAAAAAATTCTAGGAACTCACCATGCCCCTCACGTAATACCTTGGGGTGTCTTCTTTCCAAAATGGGGTCACTTGTGGGGTAGTTATACTGCCCTGGCATTCTAGGGGCCCAAATGTGTGGTAAAAAGTTTGAAATCAAAATGTGTTAAAAATGACCGGTGAAATCCGAAAGGTGCTCTTTGGAATGTGGGCCCCTTTGCCCACCTAGGCTGCAAAAAAGTGTCACACATGTGGTATCTCCGTACTCAGGAGAAGTTGGGCAATGTGTTTTGGGGTGTCATTTTACATATACCCATGCTGGGTGAGAGAAATATCTTGGCAAAAGACAACTTTTCCCATTTTTTTATACAAAGTTGGCATTTGACCAAGATATTTATCTCACCCAGCATGGGTATATGTAAAATGACACCACAAAACCAATTCCCCAACTTCTCCTGAGTACGGAGATACCACATGTGTGACACTTTTTTGCAGCCTAGGTGGGCAAAGGGGCCCACATTCCAAAGAGCACCTTTCGGATTTCACCGGCCATTTTTTACAGATTTTGATTTCAAACAACTTACCACACATTTGGGCCCCTAGAATGCCAGGGCAGTATAACTACCCCACAAGTGACCCCATTTTGGAAAGAAGACACCCCAAGGTATTCGCTGATGCTCATAGTGAGTTCATAGAAGTTTTTATTTTTTGTCACAAGTTAGTGGAATATGAGACTTTGCAAGAAAAAAAAATCATTTTCCACTAGCTTGTGACAAAAAAAAAAAGTTCTATGTACTCACTATGCCCATCAGCGAATACCTTAGGGTGTCTACTTTCCGAAATGGGGTCATTTGTGGGGTGTTTATACTGTCTGGCCATTGTAGAACCTCAGGAAACATGACAGGTGCTCAGAAAGTCAGAGCTGCTTCAAAAAGCGGAAATTCACATTTTTGTACCATAGTTTGTAAACGCTATAACTTTTACCCAAACCATTTTTTTTTTACCCAAACATTTTTTTTATCAAAGACATGTAGAACAATAAATTTAGAGAAAAATTTATATATGGATTTAGTTTTTTTTGCAAAATTTTACACCTGAAAGTGAAAAATTTCATTTTTTTGCAAAAAAATTGTTAAATTTCGATTAATAACATAAAAAGTAAAAATGTCAGCAGCAATGAAATACCACCAAATAAAAGCTCTATTAGTGAGAAGAAAAGGAGGTAAAATTCATTTGGGTGGTAAGTTGCATGACCGAGCAATAAACGGTGAAAGTAGTGTAGGTCAGAAGTGTAAAAAGTGGCCTGGTCATTAAGGGTGTTTAAGCTATGGGGGCTGTGGTGGTTAAATAAATCCCTGCCTAATCTCGCCCTAACAGCAGCAGCTGCATCCTATCCCTACACTGATCAGAGCAGAGTAACGTGCGGCGCTACGTGACTCCAGCTTAAATAGAGGCTGGGTCACATGCTGCACTGGCCAATCACAGCCATGACAATAGTAGACATGACTGTGATGGCCTCTTGGGGCAAGTAGTATGACGCTTGTTGATTGGCTGCTTTGCAGCCTTTCAAAAAGCGCCAAGAAAGCGCCAAACACCAAACCCGGACTTTTACGAAAATGTTCGGGTTCGCTCATCCCTACTTATGGAAGCTAATTTGCATATCTTTCCCAGAAATCCATAGTAGCATTGTGTAGCTTGCCATGCACAAGCATGTATTTCGCAGAATTGGGGCTCCCCTTGGTGCATCAGGAGCTCTCCTTAATGAAAAGGGGTACCCGTTTAAAGATAGATATATTGGATCGCAAAGCTCTCTTTGTTGAAGTAATAGTTTTCTTTGTCTCATATGCTCTCCCTCTAGCTTTCACTCTCACTTAAAACATGCTTGTTATTACTAATGTAGGCAACAATCCATTATTTTTGGTTTTGAGAATGATGATATGCAAATTAACATCTTCTGTTATATGCTAATGGAAGCTAATTTGCATATCTTTCCCAAGAAATCCATAGTAGCATTGTGTAGCTTGCCATGCACAAGCATGTATTTTGCAGAATTGGGGCTCCCCTTGGTGCATCAGGAGCTCTCCTTAATGAAAAAGGGTACCCGTTTAAAGATAGATATATTGGATTGAGAAACTCTTTGTTGCAGCAATAGTTTTCTCTGTTTCATATGCTCTTGCTTTCACTCAAAACATACTTGTTATTACTAATGTAGGCAACAATCCATTATTTTTGGTTTCTAGAATGATGATATGCAAATTAACTTCTTCTGCCATATTCTTATGGAAGCAAATTTACATATCTTTCCCAGAAATACATAGTAGCATTGTGTAGCTTGCCATGCACAAGCATGTATTTCGCAGAATTGGGGCTCCCCTTAATGAAAAAGGGTACCCGTTTAAAGATAGATATATTGGATCGAGAAGCTCTCTTTGTTGCAGTAAGTTTTCTTTGTCTCATATGCTCTCCCTCTTGCTTTCACTCTCACTCAAAACATACTTGTTATTACTAATGTAGGCAACAATCCATTATTTTTGGTTTCTAGAATGATGATATGCAAATTAATATCTTCTGCCATAGGCCTATAGAAGCTAATTTGCATATATTTCCCAGAAATCCACAGTAGCATTGTATAGCTTACCATGCACAAGCATGTATTTTCGCAGAATTGGGGCTTTCCTTGGTGCATCAGGAGCTCTCCCTAAATAAAAAGGGTACCCGTTTAATGGTAGATATATTGGATTAAGAAACTCTCTTTGTTGCAGCAATAGTTTTCTGTTTCATATGCTCTCGCTCAAAACATACTTGTTATTAATAATGTAGGCAACAATCCATTATTTTTGGTTTCTAGAATGATGATATGCAAATTAACATCTTCTGCTATAGGCTTATGGAATCTAATTTGCATATCTTTCCCAGAAATCCATAGAAGCATTGTATAGCTTGCCATGCACAAGCATGTATTTTGCAGAATTGGTGCTCCCCTTGGTGCATCAGGAGCTCTCCTTAATGAAAAAGGGTTCCCGTTTAAAGATAGATATATTGGATCGAGAAACTTTCATTGTTGCAGGAATAGTTTTCTTTGTCTCATATGCTCTCCCTCTAGCTTTCACTCTCACTCAAAACATGCTTGTTATTACTAATGTAGGCAACAATCCATTATTTTTGGTTTCGAGAATGATGATATGTAAATTAACATCTTCTGCCATAGGCTTATGGAAGCTAATTTGCATATCTTTCCCAGAAATCCATAGAAGCATTGTATAGCTTGGCATGCACAAGCATGTATTTTGCAGAATTGGTGCTCCCTTGGTGCATCAGGAGCTCTCCTTTATGAAAAAGGGTACCCGTTTAAAGATAGATATATTGGATTGAGAAACTCTCTTTGTTGTAGCAATAGTTTTCTCTGTCTCATATGCTCTCGCTCTAGCTTTCACTCTCGCTCAAAACATACTTGTTATTACTAATGTAGGCAACAATCCATTATTTTTGGTTTCTAGAATGATGATATGCAAATTAACTTCTTCTGCCATAGGCTTTTGGAAGCTAATTTGCATATCTTTCCCAGAAATACATAGTAGCATTGTGTAGCTTGCCATGCACAAGCATGTATTTCGCAGAATTGGGGCTCCCCTTAAAGAAAAAGGGTACCCGTTTAAAGATACATATATTGGATCGAGAAGCTCTCTTTGTTGCAGTAATAGTTTTCTTTGTCTCATATGCTGTCCCTCTAGCTTTCACTCTCACTCAAAACATACTTGTTATTACTAATGTAGGCAACAATCCATTATTTTTGGTTTCTAGTATGATGATATGCAAAATAATACCTTCTGCCATAGCCTTATGGAAGCTAATTTGCATATCTTTCCTATGAAATCCACAGTAGCATTGTATAGTTTACCATGCACAATCATGTATTTTGCAGTATTGGGACTCCTCTTTGTGCATTAGGACCTCTCCTTAATGAAAAAGGGTACCCGTTTAATGCTAGATATATTGGATTGAGAAACTCTCTTTGTTGCAGCAATTGTTTTCTCTGTTTCATATACTCTCGCTTTCACTCAAAACATACTTGTTGGCAACAATCCATTATTTTTGGTTTCTAGAATGATTATATGCAAATTAACATCTTCTGCCATAGGCTTATGGAACCTAATTTGCATATCTTTCCCAGAAATCCATAGTAGCATTATGTAGCTTGCCATGCACAAGTATGTATTTCGCAGAATTGGGGCTCCCATTGGTGCATCAGGAGCTCTCCTTAATGAAAAAGGGTACCCATTTAAAGATAGATAAATTTGATTGAGAAACTCTTTTTGTTGCAGCAATAGTTTTTTCTGTCTCATATGCTCTCGCTCTAGCTTTCACTCTCACTGAAAACATACTTGTTATTACTAATGTAGGCAACAATCCATTATTTTTGGTTTCTAGAATGATGATATGCAAATTAACATCTTCTGCCATAGGCTTATGGAAGCTAATTTGCATATCTTTCCCAGAATTCCATAGTAGCTTGCCATGCACAAGCATGTATTTCACAGAATTGGTGCTCCCTTGGTGCATCAGGAGCTCTCCTTAATGAAAAAGGGTACCCGTTTAATGCTAGATATATTGGATTGAGAAACTCTTTGTTGTAGCAATAGTTTTCTCTGTCTCATATGCTCTCGCTCTAGCTTTCACTCTCGCTCAAAACATATTTGTTATTACTAATGTAGGCAACAATCCATTATTTTTGGTTTCTAGAATGATGATATGCAAATTAATATCTACTGCCATAGGCTTATGGAAGCTAATTTGCATATCTTTCCCAGAAATCCACAGTAGCATTGTATAGCTTGCCATGCACAAGCATGTACTTTGCAGAATTGGGGCTTTCCTTGGTGCATCAGGAGCTCCCCTTAATGAAAAAGGGTACCCGTTTAATAAGAGATATATTGGATTAAGAAACTCTCTTTGTTGAAGCAATAGTTTTCTCTTTTTCATATGCTCTCGCTTTCACTCAAAACATACTTGTTATTACTAATATAGGCAACAATCCATTATTTTTGGTTTCTAGAATGATGATATGCAAATTAACTTCTTCTGCCATAGGCTTTTTGAAGCTAATTTGCATATCTTTCCCAGAAATACATAGTAGCATTGTGTAGCTTGCCATGCACAAGCATGTATTTCGCAGAATTGGGGCTCCCCTTAAAGAAAAAGGGTACCCGTTTAAAGATACATATATTGGATCGAGAAGCTCTCTTTGTTGCAGTAATAGTTTTCTTTGTCTCATATGCTGTCCGTCTAGCTTTCACTCCCATTCAAAACATACTTGTTATTACTAATGTAGGCAACAATCCATTATTTTTGGTTTCTAGTATGATGATATGCAAAATAATACCTTCTGCCATAGCCTTATGGAAGCTAATTTGCATATCTTTCCTAAGAAATCCACAGTAGCATTGTATAGTTTACCATGCACAATCATGTATTTTGCAGAATTGGGACTCCTCTTGGTGCATCAGGAGCTCTCCTTAATGAAAAAGGGTACCCGTTTAATGCTAGATATATTGGATTGAGAAACTCTCTTTGTTGCAGCAATTGTTTTCTCTGTTTCATATACTCTCGCTTTCACTCAAAACATACTTGTTGGCAACAATCCATTATTTTTGGTTTCTAGAATGATGATATGCAAATTAGCATCTTCTGCCATAGGCTTATGGAACCTAATTTGCATATCTTTCCCAGAAATCCATAGTAGCATTATGTAGCTTGCCATGCACAAGCATGTATTTCGCAGAATTGGGGCTCCCATTGGTGCATCAGGAGCTCTCCTTAATGAAAAAGGGTACCCATTTAAAGATAGATAAATTGGATTGAGAAACTCTTTGTTGCAGCAATAGTTTTTTCTGTCTCATATGCTCTCGCTCTAGCTTTCACTCTCACTGAAAACATACTTGTTATTACTAATGTAGGCAACAATCCATTATTTTTGGTTTCTAGAATGATGATATGCAAATTAACATCTTCTGCCATAGGCTTATGGAAGCTAATTTGCATATCTTTCCCAGAATTCCATAGTAGCTTGCCATGCACAAGCATGTATTTCACAGAATTGGGGCTCCCCTTGGTGCATCAGGAGCTCTCCTTAATGAAAAAGGGTACCCGTTTAATGCTAGATATATTGGATTGAGAAACTCTCTTTGTTGCAGCAATTGTTTTCTCTGTTTCATATGCTCTCGCTTTCACTGAAAACATACTTGTTATTACTAATGTAGGCAACAATCCATTATTTTTGGTTTCTAGAATGATGATATGCAAATTAACATCCTCTGCCATAGGCTTATGGAAGCTAATTTTCATATCTTTCCCAGAAATCCATAATAGCATTATGTAGCTTGCCATGCACAAGCATGTATTTCACAGAATTGGGGCTCCCCTTGGTGCATCAGGAGCTCTCCTTAATGAAAAAGGGTACCCGTTTAAAGATAGATATATTGGATTGAGAAACTCTCTTTGTAGCAGCAATGGTTTTCTTTGTCTCATATGCTCTCGCTTTCACTTTCACTCTCACTCAAAACATACTTGTTATTACTAATGTAGGCAACAATCCATTATTTTTGGTTTCTAGAATGATTATATGCAAATTAATATCTTCTGCCATAGGCTTATGGAAGCTAATTTGCATATCTTTCCCAGAAATCCACAGTAGCATTGTATAGCTTGTCATGCACAAGCATGTATTTCGCAGAATTGGGGCTTTCCTTGGTGCATCAGGAGCTCTCCTTAATGAAAAATGGTACCCGTTTAATGATAGATATATTGGATTGAGAAACTCTCTTTGTTGCAGCAGTAGTTTTATCTGTCTCATATGCTCTCGCTTTCACTCAGGGATCGCTTCTCTGCCTTTTTGCTAGGATCAAGTGTAGTACCGAGAGGTGCTGTGCTGTGTCTTAGCCAGTGGTGCTCGGGATACCCGGACCCTCGGCCTGGGGTTAAAGCCACAGTTCATAGCTGTGGTTGGACCCCCTGCTGCTATTGGGGGTTTGGCTTAGTCCCCGAGCAACGAGGAGCGATCACCCTACCTACCTGCCTGCTGTTCCAGTGGGTGAGGGCACGTCTGGTTTCCAGTGTCGGATTGTATGGCGGAGATGGAGGTCCCTAACCTTGATGGGGGAGGAGTTCCAGATTCCGAGAGCCAAGACCCGGGAGAAGTGCCTGCATTCCAAAGGATTAAGAATGGAGTTTGTTTTCTGCTGCGAGATCTACAGAAGAGAGAGAAGGGGATTACCTTTCTTGTGGAGGATATTCTGATGAGATGTTTGGATATTCGTAGGGAATTTATCCTGGCGATGCTGTATTTCCCTAAACGTGGAACCTATGACGTCATTTTTGCTACAGATGACATCTATACAGTGGTTCTAAAACGTTTGGATCAAAGTGGACTGGATCCTGTCTTTGAGGGGGTTAAAGTGATTCCACACTTCCCTAGAAGACAAAGAATGGTGACTATATTAATGTACAGTCCATATGTACTTGAAGAGGACATTCTTGCTTTCCTGTTGAGACATTGTGACAAAGTAGTCCCAGCGGGAAAAATCTTTAATAAATATGGCATTTGGACTATGAAGCGGAAATACTTTGTTACTTTTTTTGAAAAAGAAGATGGGGAAATCGTCTTTCCACCGGGACGGTTTAGATTTGGTGCTGTCAATGGAGACTTATTTTTCAACGGCATGCCTAATTTTTGTTGAAATTGCAAAAGATATGGTCATGTAAAAGTTGATTGTACTCACCAGTGGTGTACCCTTTGTGAAGAGGTAGGGCATTTATCTAGTGCCTGTGAGAAAGGGAAAAAAATGTCATTTGTGTGGGCAGATAGGGCACACATATAACTTTTGTTCCAAGAGGAAGGAAGAGAGTAAAAGAAAGGAAAGAGACGAAGGAAGAGATGAAGATAGAGATGAAGGGAGAATAGTAATAAAAAGAGTAGATAAAGAGAAAGAAAGCTTAGAAAAGGAGAGAAAAACAAAAACAAAAAGATTAGCTAAAGAAGAGAAAGCAAGATTAGCCAAAGAGAGTGAAGAGAGAGAAGAGAAAGTGAGATTAGATGCAGAAAAACTAAAAGAAGAGGAGGAGAGAAGATTAGATGCAGAGAAATTGGAAAGAGAGAAATTAGAGGAGGAGAAACTAGTCAGAGATGAAGAGGAGGAAGATGTTAAAAATGAGCATGTTAAGAAAATAACAAAAGAGATGGAGGATATAAATAGATTGGGAGTAAATCTGAATGCTTTTTTAAATGTGTTCGGAGGAATTTAGAAGGGAGGAGAGAGCGGTTCTTTAATTTTTGTAAGGTGCACCCATTTGATAGGGAAGAAATCCCTGTGATAGTAGGAAAGGAAACAGTGTTAGAAAAAAGTTTATTGTTGAAAATGGCTTATTATGCGTGGAAAAGTGGTCTAAATCCCGAAATTGGTTAATCATACTGAATATAAGTTAATTTATTTTCTAGTTGTGTGTTGGTATATACAAATGTTGTGTTATACTTTATGTTATTAATTTATATATTATGTTTCTTATTTATTATTATTTTACAAAAATTGGTTTCACCTTTTTGTATTTGTTTTTTCGTTAATAAAATTGTGTTGAAACCTTATCTTTGGGTGCTGTGGTTGGTTCTGGTCGAAGGGAGTATATCAGGGTCCTCCTTGCGGGGGGCCCTGGGGTATGATCGAGTGCGATCTGTAGGCAAACTTTTTTTGTGAGCTTGCGCAACTTTAAAAAATAAAAAAATTATGTCTCGTGGACTCGAGGACACCGTTCGACTTGAGGTCGAGGATGGATACCGTTACAACATCGGACTGGACAAGATCGTGGAAGAAGTTTTGAAGAAACTTTCTTACCTGAAGGTAACAGATGTGCTTGCACTGCAAGATTTTCCTAAACAGGGCATTTATGATTTAACTGTTTCTTCTGAGGGTTTATGCCAGAGAATATACATGGATATGGTGAAGATGAAGGAGGAAAAGAGGCCGGCTTTTCTGGATCATGTGAAGATCACGCCATCATTCCAACTGGTAAAACAGGCTATCATTGTCCATATGTACAACCCTAAAGTAGAAGACAATACTGTGAAGGTTTTTTTAGCAAGATATTGTGATGAAGTGAATTTTGACCGGAGGCTTACTAACAAACATGGCTATTTGAATGGTAAAAGGAGATTTTTTTGTGAAATTTAAGAAAAATTGTTCTGTCCCTGCAGTTTTTTCAATTGGTGGAGAGAGGGGCTTTTGCTTCTATCAGGGCCAGTTGAAATACTGTAGACATTGTTTTACCTATGGTCATTTACAAGAAGAATGTCCTGAGAAAGGGGAGGTCTGTAGGAACTGTGGGAAGGTTGGTCATGGAGTGAAAGAATGCCAGGAGAAAAAATACTGTGATGTCTGTGGAGGTGGTGATCATTTGGCAAGGAAATGCATGTATTTTAGTACAAGGCAGACTCATGCTGAGATTATGGAGGAAAAAAGAGCGAGATTTGGGCGGAGTAAAAAAGATGGCACATATGCTGATAAAGTGAAAGGGGGTACAAGTGTAATTGTGCAAAATGCTATAAGTATGGAAAGTGAGACGGTTGGTGGAAGTGGTGGTGGTGGACATGATAGCAGTATGATTGCAGAGGAGAAAATGGAGGAGATTGTTTGTGAAAATGTGGAGGGAAAAGCAGTTTTGGAGGGAGAAGCTGTTTTGGCGGGAAAAACAGTTTTGGCGGGAAAATCAGATGCAAATATGGGGGCGGGGCCAAAAGGAGTTAGGAAGCAGAATCCAAGGTCCCAGGAGGCTGAAGCTGCTATCAAGGACTTGATGGGAGAGGTCTCTAGCAGTGAGGCAAGTGAGGTGGAGGCGTGTCCGGATCATGTGGTTGGTGAAGGGGAAAATATGGAGTGCCAGGAGAAGCGTGATTCTGACGCCCCCATAACTCCAGGACAGAGATGTGATAGTGAGGAGGAGCTTGAAATAGATGAGGAGAATGATGCTGGTTCCAACAAAAAACATTATAAAAGAGGTGAAGAAGGGAACTGGTCAGGTAATCAGAGTGATACTGTTTACTCTGGTTATGAACAGGAAGACAGGGATTTCAACGTAGGATCGCCTTATGTTAGTCACATGTTAGAAAGAAGGGTGTTGAGTCAGGCTTCCTTAAAGTAATCAAAATGGCTGTGAGTATTTTTAATTTACTACTCATGAGTTTGGTGGTTGCTAGCTTAAATGTGAGAGGAATTGGCTCTAATACCAGGAGGGCAGCTGTTTTTCATTCCTTGGTAGCAGTGAAATCAGACATAATCTGTTTGCAAGACTGCGCCATTAGATCTGCGCCTCATGAATCGGAATGGGTTTGTGGTAAGTCCTTCTGGTCACCCTGTACAGACAGTAAAAATGAAGGTGTTGGAATATTGCTTAAAAATAATAGTATAAATGTGTTAAAATTCAAAGTGGTGGTGCCAGGGCGGTGTATTCTTTTATGTTTGGAGTTTTTAGGACAGCGTTTTAAAGTTTTTAGTATTTATGCACCTGCTGAGAAACGAGAACGTGTGTCTTTTTTAGAAACTCTTAAACTTTTTATGCCTGGCAGAGATTTTACTATTATTTTAGGTGATTTTAATTGTATTAGAAATGCACAAGATAGACAGAGTACCTCAGAAGGAAAAACGGATGTGACTTCTAAATTGCTGAATGAAATTGTGCAAGATTTGCATCTCAGGGACGCTGGACTGATGGTCACTGGAGATGAGAGATATACTTATATTGCAGATAATGGCCGATCCAGGTCTAGGATTGATTACATTTTTGTTTCTGATGGGATGGACGTGACAAAATGTGATCATATGATGAACAGCTTTTCAGATCATAAAATGGTGTATGCTGAAATATGCATTAAGGATTCCGTGACTTTCGGTAGAGGCTACTGGAAACTTAATACAAGTATGTTACAAGATACGGAAGTCAAAAATGGTTTTAGGGGAATGTTTTTATCTTGTGTCAGGCAACAAAAAAGTTTTATTTGTATCTTGGATTGGTGGGACTGGGCCAAGATGAGGATTGCTTTATATTTTAAACGTGTTTGTGTGAAAAGGGCGCAAGAAAAGAGGAGGAAGGAGGAATTATTAATTTATAGACTTGAAGCATTATATAAGCTGAGGAATTGTGGGCTGGAGGTGGACAGAGAGATCAATGAGATAAAAGAGGAGAGGAGGAAAGAGCTGGTGGACAGGGGAAAAAATATTGTATACAAATCAAAAGTACTGCACTTAGAGGAAGATGAAAAATGCTCTAGATATTTTTTTAAAAAGAGTTTTAAAGCTAAAGGTGTTTTTAAGTCTGTTTTAACTACTGAAGGAGAAGTGTTTGGCGATGAGATGATTGGAAATATTTGTGGGTTTTATGAGACACTTTTTAGTAATGAGAGTAAGGCTACTGATAAAGAAATTCGAGAATATTGCAATGTGTTATCCGATGATATTCCAAAGGAAGGAAAAGATTTTTTGACAGAGGATGTGAATGAGGAGGAGGTCAAAAATGCTGTGCAGAGGATGGCAAAGGGAAAGACTCCTGGAAGTGATGGCCTCCCTGCAGAACTTTATTGTTTTTATTGGGATATAATCGGGAAAGAGATGTGTCACGGGGTTCCGAAGGTGCACTCGGTCCCCCATTGCCCGCAGAACTGTTGCTTAGCTTTTGGAATGAGGTTCTGTGTTTGACCTCATTCCCAGGGCGGCTTTACTAGCTGGGTGGCTCCCTGCTCCTAGTCTGCCTTGAGCGCCGAGCTGATCACTCGGTGCTCAACTGGTTGGTCTGTCGGTCATGTGACGCTGGCCACGTCACATGACCCTCACTCCCCACTATAAATACAGGCAGCCTGCTGGCTACAGGTTGCCTGTTAATTTCTAGGTTCCTGGCTATTTGTTGGACTACTGAATATTTACCTGATCCTGTTCCCTGACGATCCTCTGCCTGCTCCTCCTGTACTGCGCATACATCCTGGTATTGTGACCTCGGCTCACACCTGACTACTCTCTTAGGACTCCTCTTGTACTTCGCTACTCTCCTGGTATTTGACCCCGGCTTCTCCTGACCATTCTTTGCCTTATCAGTTGTACTGCGTAGCTCTCTTGGTTCTGACCCGGTCCGTTCATGTTCCATATTTTGTCTTGTCTGCCTTCCCTGCACATATCCTAAGTTAGGGACTGCCGTCCAGTTGTCCCCTGTCATCAGGACTCGTGAGGCAAGTAGGCAGGGCCAGGGGTGAGGGTGGAGCGCAGTGGTCACTACCCTTCCCCCTGTGTGTGTGTGGACGTGACCGTTACAGATTAACAGGCCCAATAACCACTGTATCATGAATCCTCTTACTACCCTGACTGACCATGTCTCTAACTTGACACAGAGGGTGCAGGAGCTAGGAGAGAAACTCCGTTCTTGTGAGTTAGGGCAAGGTTCTTCCACTCCTCTATCCTCCAGTCCATATTTTGAACCCCAGATCAAGCTCCCAGAACCCTTTTCTGGAGACCAGAAGAGGTTTCTCTCCTTTAAGGAGAATTGCAAACTCTACTTCCGTTTGCGCCCCGTGTCCTCCGGTCCCGAGAGCCAACGCGTGGGGATTATCATTTCTCTACTACAGGGTGATCCCCAGGACTGGGCATTTTCGTTACCTCCTGGGGCCAGTTGTCTAACTTCTGTGGAGGGTTTTTTTCAGGCCCTGGGTACCCTCTATGACGAACCAGACAGGGCCCTGGTAGCCGAGACAGCTCTTAGGGCACTGGTTCAGGGCCATCTCCCTGCGGAGGAGTATTGCACCCAATTCAGACGGTGGTGTGTCCCCTCAGGATGGAATGAACCAGCCCTGAAGAGTCAGTTTAGGTCTGGTCTATCTGATAATTTAAAAGATCTATTGGTCAATTACCAAATTCCTGAGACCTTAGAGGAGATGATGACCCTAGTTGTCCGACTTGACAGACGAGTTAGAGAGAGACGACAAGAACGACAGTTCTGTTCTCAGATGGTGGTCCAGCCAGAGGCCTTTTCCAGGGACAACACTGAGGTCTCCACCGAGGAACCCATGCAGGTTGGCATGACCCGGGGTAATCTTTGTTGCAGACGCGGAGAGTGCTTCTACTGTGGAGATTTTGGCCCTTGGATCAACAAGTGTCCTAAGAGGGACCTCTCTGACAAGTCTTCTAAGTCAAGACAACCTAAAGACCAGGTACACCCTGATTTTTCTAAAGGTAAGCTTTTGGTACCCATAACAATTTCTCTGGGGGTTAATAAGTGGCCGGGTAAGGCCTTTATTGACTCCGGTTCAGCGGCCAGCTTTATTGACTTTGAGTTTGCTTGTAAATTGGGTATTCCAATGTTTGCTTTACCTACACCTATCCATGTCATGGCTATTGATGCTACTCCCCTGATTGGTGGTATGGTGAGGTCATGTACCTCTGAAATTTCTCTGTCCGTGGGTGTGTGCCACTCTGAGAGATGTTCTCTTCTAGTCCTGGAGAACCTACCGGTTGAGGTGGTACTAGGGTTGCCTTGGCTCCGTTTACATAACCCCACAATTGATTGGTCCAAAGGAGAGTTGGTGAAATGGGGACCTAAGTGTGACTCATGCTTGTCCGTGGTCCAGGCTGGGGTTTCAGTAAGGTCTAATACATTACCCTCTGTTATTAAGGAATATTCTGATGTGTTCTCGTCCCTTACTCCAGAGGTTATACCCCCCCATAGACCTTATGATTGCGCCATAGAGCTAATTGAGGGTGCCGAATTTCCTAAAGGTCGAATTTATAATCTTTCAGGGCCCGAACGCAAGGCTATGGAAGATTATATTAAGGAGAGCTTTGCTAAAGGGCATATTAGACCTTCAGTCTCTCCTATGGGAGCAGGGTTTTTCTTTGTTAAAAAGAAGGATGGTGGTCTTAGGCCTTGTATTGATTACCGGAGATTGAATAAAATCACTGTCCAAAATAGATACTCTCTCCCATTGATTCCGGATTTATTTAACCAGGTTTTGGGGGCAAACTGGTTTTCCAAGATTGACCTGAAAGGGGCATACAATCTAATCCGAATCAAGGAGGGAGACGAATGGAAGACAGCGTTCAATACTCCGATAGGACACTTTGAATATCAGGTGATGCCTTTTGGACTCAGCAATGCCCCAGCTGTGTTCCAAAACTTAATGAACGATATTCTTAGGGAGTTCTTAGGTAAATTTATTATTGTCTATCTTGACGACATTTTGATATTCTCTCCTGATTTCGAATCTCATGTGTCCCATGTCAAACAAGTATTAGAGGTGTTGAGGGAGAACCAGCTATCCGCTAAGCAAGAGAAATGTGTCTTTGGTGTACAGGAGATACTGTTTCTAGGGCATGTTTTGACTCCTCACGCCTTTAAGATGGATCCTGGTAAGGTTTTAGCAATTAAGGAATGGGTAAGGCCTTCATCCTTAAAGGCTTTACAACGGTTTTTGGGTTTCGCTAATTACTACCGTAAATTTATCATGAATTTTTCTGCAATTGCTAAGCCTTTGACCGACCTTACTAAGAAAGGGGCGGATTTGGAGAATTGGTCTACCAAGGCCATTTCTTCATTTGAAACATTAAAAAAGGCATTTAGTAGCGCTCCCATTCTGATCCAGCCTGATCAGGAGAGACCCTTTATTGTGGAGGTGGATGCGTCCGAGGACGGGGCAGGAGCAGTCCTTTCACAAGGTCCTGCTAGCCTCACTAACCTGAGACCGTGCCTTCTTCTCTAGGAAATTCTCTCCCACGGAGAGAAACTACGACATAGGGAATAGGGAGCTGTTGGCCATTAAATGGGCATTTGAGGAGTGGAGACATTTTTTGGAGGGGGCAAGGCATCGAGTAACTGTTGTCACTGACCATAAAAACCTAATGTTTCTCGAGTCCGCTAAGAGGTTGAATCCCCGACAAGCCCGATGGGCTCTGTTTACCCGTTTTGATTTCTCCATTACGTTCAGGCCGGGAAGTAAAAATGTGAAGGCAGACGCATTATCTCGGAGCTTCCATGCTTTTCAACCCACTGAGACGCCGCCTGAATCCATCCTACCAGCAAACATCTTCTTAGCGGCTCTAACCCAGGATATCTCGGCTCGCATTAAAGCTGAACAACATCTGGCACCGGCATCCACCCCAACAGATAAGTTGTTTGTTCCCGTACAATTTCGTCTCCAGCTGTTGGGTGAGTGTCACGATTCTGCCTTTTGTGGACATCCGGGTATTGAGGGCACTAAGGATCTGGTTTCTAGATCTTATTGGTGGCCCACTCTGACCAGGGATGTCAAGTCCTACGTGTCAGCCTGTGAGGTTTGTGCCAGGTCTAAGACACCTAGGACTCGCCCTGCTGGTAACCTACGACCCCTACCCATTCCCAGTAGACCCTGGTCCCATATCTCGATGGACTTTATAACTGACCTACCGCTGGCGGAGGGTAAGACTGTGGTTTGGGTAGTGGTCGATAGGTTTAGCAAGATGGTTCATTTCATTCCCCTGTCTAAACTTCCGAATGCTAAGACCCTGGCGTCTATTTTTGTGAGAGAGATTGTTCGTTTACATGGCATCCCGGAAAATATTGTTTCGGACAGGGGTGTGCAGTTTGTGTCCAAATTCTGGAGGGCCTTCTGTCAAAGATGTAAAATTTTGTTGTCTTTTTCTTCCGCCTACCATCCTGAGAGTAATGGGCAGACTGAACGCCTTAATCAGTCTGTGGAACAATTCCTGAGGTTGTATGTTGCTGATGACCAGCAATTATGGGTCAAATTCCTTCCGTTGGCTGAATTTGCTCTGAATAACCGTGTCAATTCTTCTGCTGGGGTCTCCCCTTTCTTTTGTAACCATGGTTTTCATCCCCGTTTTCATTCTGGGTCGTCCGTCTCCTCCTCTAACCCTGAAGCTGATAAACTCTCCTCAGAACTGTGCACAGTTTGGGCCCGGGTTCAATCGAACCTAGAAAAGGCTCAAAGTTCTCAAAAACTCAAGGCCGATAGGAGACGTTCAAGGGGGGGTGAACTTTCAAGTTGGGGATAAAGTATGGTTGTCCTCCAAGAATCTATCTCTCAAGGTAGCTTCTAGAAAATTTGCTCCTCGTTTTATTGGTCCATATAAGATCATGGAGGTGATTAACCCGGTATCATTTAGGTTGGAGCTGCCCGAGTCATTCCACATTCATAATGTGTTCCATAAGTCTCTACTTAAAAGATATTTTGAACCGGTAGTACCATCGGAAGCCTCGCCTCCGCCGGTTCTTGTTAATGATGCTGTCGAGTATGTTGTGTCTAAAATAGTGGATGTCAGGAAGGTGCGTAACTCCTTGCAGTATCTGATTCACTGGAAGGGGTATGGACCTGAAGAGAGATCTTGGGTACCTGCCAGGGAGGTTCATGCTCCTAGACTGGTTCGTAAATTTCATTTAGAACACCCTGAAAAGCCATCGCCTGAAGTCTTGGGTCCGGTGGCCCCTCGTAAAAGGGGGGGTACTGTCACAGGGTTCCGAAGGTGCACTCGGTCCCCCATTGCCCGCAGAACTGTTGCTTAGCTTTTGGAATGAGGTTCTGTGTTTGACCTCATTCCCAGGGCGGCTTTACTAGCTGGGTGGCTCCCTGCTCCTAGTCTGCCTTGAGCACCGAGCTGATCACTCGGTGCTCAACTGGTTGGTCTGTCGGTCATGTGACGCTGGCCACGTCACATGACCCTCACTCCCCACTATAAATACAGGCAGCCTGCTGGCTACAGGTTGCCTGTTAATTTCTAGGTTCCTGGCTATTTGTTGGACTACTGAATATTTACCTGATCCTGTTCCCTGACGATCCTCTGCCTGCTCCTCCTGTACTGCGCATACATCCTGGTATTGTGACCTCGGCTCCCACCTGACTACTCTCTTAGGACTCCTCTTGTACTTCGCTACTCTCCTCGTATTTGACCCCGACTTCTCCTGACCATTCTTTGCCTTATCCGTTGTACTGCGTAGCTCTCTTGGTTCTGACCCGGTCCGTTCATGTTCCGTATTTTGTCTTGTCTGTCTTCCCTGCACATATCCTAAGTTAGGGACTGCCGTCCAGTTGTCCCCTGTCATCAGGACTCGTGAGGCAAGTAGGCATGGCCAGGGGTGAGGGTGGAGCGCAGTGGTCACTACCCTTCCCCCTGTGTGTGTGTGGACGTGACCATTACAAGATGAGTCGTGTGGTACAGTTTGTTTTTAATAATGGTTTTATTTCTTCCTCTATGAAAAAAGGGATTGTAACTTTAATACATAAAAAAGGTGATGTAAAGGAGATTAAAAATTGGCGTCCTATAACCCTATTAAATTGCGATTATAAAATTATTGCAAAAATTATTGCTAGCAGACTAAGTGAGGTGATTGGTCATATGGTAGGGGAGTACCAGGTTTGTGCAGTCCCAGGAAGAAGGATCTCTGATAACTTGATTTTATTGCGTGACATTATTTATTATGCTGGTTTTAATAATATTCCCTTATTTATTGAAACTACAGACTTTGAGAAAGCTTATGATAAAGTGGCGCATAGATTTTTATTTAGTGTGTTGGAGAAGATGGGGATCCCTAGGAAAATAGTTAATGTGATTAAAGGTATGTACAATGGGGTTTTTAGTCATATTTTAATTAATAGTAAGATTTGCCCAGCGGTCGATGTTAAGTCTGGTGTTAGGCAGGGATGCCCTCTCTCCCCAATTCTTTTTATCTGTGCAGTGGAACCACTTTTAAAAACCATTCAAAAGGACAAATGTGTGGATGGTGTTTTTATTCCCGGAGGTGCAGAAAGAAGAGTTAAATCCTTCGGGTACATGGACGATATCGTTTTTGCATGTCAATCACAAGCGGATCTAAATAGGGTGAACCTGCATTTAAGGATTTTTTGTAGTGTAGCAGGTATGAATATTAATTGGGGAAAATGCCAACTTGCAAATTATGGAAAACAGACAAACGTGGAAGTGACGGGGATCCCAAAGAAAGAAGAGGCGGAGATTTTAGGTGTTATATTTGAAAAAGACAATAAAGGGAATAAGAGCCATGCGGTGTTAGAAGGGAAAGTGGAGAGAAAACAGAATTTTTGGAAACTTAGAAGATTATCCTTGAAAGGGAAGATTTTAATTATTAAAGCTGTGATTTTACCCCTTATTTTATACACGTCAATTATTTTACCACCCAGTAAATTATGGATTAGAAGAATGGCAAGAAGACTTTTTGTTTTTTTCTGGGGATCTAAAATGGAAAAGATAAGAAGAACTGTTGTAATGAGTAAGACTGAACTTGGGGGGTATGATTTTCCTAATATTGAGTTTTTTATCCAGATGCATTATTTTTTATTAATTTTTAAGATTTTAAAGTGCAATGGTAGGACTGGTAGCCATGTGTAGGTATTTGGCAGCATGGATGTTTACTAAGTGGAGCTGGTGTGAAAGGGAACTGGGCAGGCCAATGGCGTTTGTGATCCCAAAGTTTTATGTGGCGCTCAGGTCCTTTTATGATCAATATGGATTAAGCTCTCTAAGTAAAACTGATAAATGTGAGATAATTAAAATAGGAAGGAAAGATGAGATACAACATGATGTCCCATTCTGTAATACCACACAGGCTGCTAAAATTTGGAAATTTTTTAATATCATAGGCCTTTCTAACAAGCAAAAGGATGTAGCAAGGCTCTGTTTTCATGGGTGCCTCCCAACCAGATCTTTTATGAATTCCAGGGGGGTGAATGTGTCAGAAAGGTGCCCCAGAGAAGGTTGTGGAGGCACTGAAGATCTACATCATTTATTATGGGACTGTTTTTACGTTAAACAAGTTTTTAGTAGTCTTAAAAGATTTTTTATTGCACTTACGGGGTGGAGAAATTTTAGCTATGAGAAAGTTTTTATTGGTCAAGATTTTAGAATTTTATCGAACTCACGGGTTTGTTGGTTGGTTTTTACCGTTTTTAAAGAGGTAATGTGGGATACCAGGAATCTTGTGATTTTTCAAAATGTCATTTTATCTCCGAAAGAATGTTCGAAAGTGTTTTTATCCAGGATCCATACGATTTATTTGCTGGATAAGAAAAGAATAGGAGAGAGCGATGCAGAGAAAATATGGAAGGTATCCCACTGGAAGAACTATGTGAGTAGATCTTGACTTGATTTTTTGGGTTTATAGTATTGGGTTTTGGTAGTATTCCAGTGATGTTTTATAGACATTATAATGTTTGAGCCACGTTGGAGTGGACTGATAAGTCAAACTGAAGTCTATCTTACTGAGGAAAAAATAAAAAATAAAAAAAAATCTTCGGTGCTGCACTTGTTTCTGCGTCAGAAGGTAGGACACGGGTACCCTCTCTCTCGGCCTGGGGGGATCGTTCAGGTTTATAGCCTGGACTTCACCCCCCTGCTGCTATTGGGAGAGAGGCTTAGTCTCGGGGACGTCGAGTTGCGATCCCCCGTACCTCTGTAAGTCCCAGGACTTGCAGGGGAGCATTTGTATTTTTGTCCCTAGAGACAAGCGCCAAGTTCCATCTATGGCAGACGACCCGGGAGGAGGAGGTGACAAGGTCAATGGAGGAGGAGGAGCAGTCGGAGGAGTCGGAGGAGTCGGAGGAGTTGGAGGAACCGGAGGAGCCGGAGAAATCGATAATGAAGGATTTATCACAGTGGGAAAGAAAAAGAATGGCAAAGCTTTAAAAAGAAATTCAAAGGATGACGAAACCCGAAAGAAGGAAGAAACCAAGAAAGATGGGTCCCGAGGCGGAACAGAAAAATTGAAAGAAAACATACCAAGAAAAGAAGAAGATGACGAGCACCAGATCCCGGACTATGCTAAAATCAAAGATACCGTCCGTTTATACATCACTGAGGGTAAAAAAGATAAATATAATTTGCTTTATTTGGTAGAGAAAGTCCTGTATGGCGTGTTTGGCGTACAGAGGCAAGAGATCTTGGCCATACAGGACTACCCGAAGAGGCGTGTCTACGATGTGACTTTTACCCAAAACGGTATTTTTAAAGGTTTTTTAGCTAAGGTTCCACAATGCATAAATGATGAGAGAATACGAGGTCTTAAGATTTACGAACATGAAATTGATGAAACTTTTACTGTGGTTATAAAAATGTATTCGCCGTTCGCTAACCTTAATGTCATCACTGCATTTTTATCCCAATATTTTAAGAAAATCGTTTCAGTCACGAAAATTTTAAACACCGCCGGGATCTGGACGTCAAAGTGGCTTTTTAAAGTTATTGGTAACCGTGATCCCAATCATCCAGGAGGTCTCATCTTACCCCCAGCACGTTTTAAACTGGGGGACATGGTAGGTGACATGTTTTTTTCTAATATGCCACCTTACTGCAGGCTTTGTAAGAGGTATGGGCATTACAATAACGACTGTATGAGTACATGCAAGAATTGAGGCAGCACTGAGCATGACACTCGAGAGTGCGCAGCAGGGAAAGGTGTTATACATGTATTCGTACAGGTCACCTCTCACGAGATTGCCCTTTTAGAAAATCCGAGGTACAGCCAGGGCAGCAGAAGCAGCTAAAGAGACAGACGGAACCTGAAAAGCAAGATCAAGCCAAACCACAGCCCCAAGGAGAGGAGCAGGAGCGTATGGATACCACGAGCGGACCCCCCCAACCAGGTGAGCCGAAGGAAAAGCGGAACAAGAGATAGTCCAGTGATCAGCGGACGAGTAAGCCCCCTCCAGAGATGGAGACTGGGGGTGGATCGAATGATGCTGATCCGCCTGGCCCGCAATCGGTCCCTGGGCACACTCCAGAAGATCCAGGTGGAGCCACGGCGTCCAATAAGAGGAGGGACCTAACACCGGTGGCGGGAAGCCAAAGGGGGATGCCAACTGGGGGACCAGTGGCGGATCCCGGAGGCAGCCAACCAGGTCCTTCCTCTCACCTGAGTGGTGACACTGAGTGTACGGTCACTACGGTGCCGGAAACCGTCCTCAGTGGGCCCTCTGCCCCGGAACGGGAGAGGGTTGGCACTGTGGCTCCGAGACCTGAAGCTATATATATAAGCACGGCGTGGCAGATGTCGATGGAGTGTATGTTAATGGGAGCGGGGGGTCTGCTGAGCGATGGTAGCTCCTCTCCTGCAGAATCCGAGAGTACAGTAACATCTGGGGCGCTTGGTGGTGAAGAAAGCGGCGGGGAACTCTCTGAGCCTGCTGATGCTGTCTGAACTGTGCCAAGGTAAGATAATAAACTCCCTTTTTAATCTTTTATTATGGCTATTTTAAAAGGCATTTCCCTGAACACCAGAAGCGTGCATTCTAGAACTATTTTATCAGCTTCGGTGTTCTTTTTACAGGAGTGCTGCATCCCCCATAGTCAGAACTACAAAAAATATAAAACTGACTGGAAGCTCGGACCTTCCGTTTGGTCCGGGTCAAATAAAAACAAGTCAGGGGGTGTAGCTATTTTATTTAAGGGAAATGTTTTAATAGATCATATTAATGAGATTTTACCAGGGAGGATTTTATTGGTCAAAGCTTTTATTGATGGTTTTAGATGGCAGTTTTTAAATTTTTATGGTTTTACTGATCAAAAAGAGAGGGCAGAGATGCTTGAAGTTTTACCTCTTTTTATCAACGACTCAGAACCATTGATTTTAGCAGGAGATTTTAATTGTATTTTAAGAGGTGAACGCCGGTTCTCTAACTCAGTGAGCAGGAACTATGACAGATCCTCCTCTCTGCTAAAAAATATTGTCATAGATTTCAAGCTCACTGACGTTTTTAAAAAATGTAATAGTCATTTATCTGAAGAGGCCGGCGTCACCTGGGGTAACGCAACCTGCAAATCCAGAATCGATTTTATTTTCTGCTCTAATCAAGTACTGCCTTTTAATTGTAAGCTTTTAACCAATATCTTTTCGGACCATAAATTATTGTCCTTTAAGGTGCAGTTGGGTGGCAACCACAAAAAGAAAAAAACATGGAAACTGAATGTCTCCCTTTTAAAAGACCCCAAAATTTTATCTGATTTTATTGTGTTTTACAAGTACTGCAGGCGGGTAAGGAACCCCAGAAGACCTATTACCGAATGGTGGGAAGGTATGAAAAAGAAAATCAAGACCTTTTTTATTAATAGGAGAAACTTAAGGCCCAAGAAAAAAAGAAGTTTTATGACGATTTAAATACCCGCCTGCAGACACAGTACAAGCTCCGCGATCTGGGTATTGATGTTAAAAAATAAATTTACAGACATAAAAAAAGAAATTTCACAGTGCCTGGAGCAGAAAAGTAAGGAGATAATGTTTCGTTCTAAAGTACAACATCTTGAAGAGAACGAGACCTGCTTCAGGTACTTTTTTAAAAAAATACAAGAAAAACGTGCCCAGATTGAGGAGCTTGGGGGGGTAAGAAATATAAATGGTATTCTTAAAAAAGTTCATGAATTTTATACTGAATTATTTAATGAGAAAAAAATTGATAAACATTTCATGAAGGACTCGCTGAAGGGGATTGAAAATGTTTTAGATGCTGACTCTCAAAGATTTTTATTACAGGAAATCACCGAGCAAGAAGTTTTAGAGACAGTCAAGAGTTTTAAGAAGGAGAAGGTGCCCGGCCCCGATGGTATACCCATTGAGTTTTATATTACCTTTTATGGCATTTTAAAAGAAGATTTATTTTCTCTTTTAAAAGAAGTTTTTAGGTCTAAGGCTCTCCCGGGATCCTGGAAAAAAGGTGAGGTCTCCCTTTTATACAAAAAAGGCGATAAAACAGACATAAAAAATTGGAGACCGATCACATTGCTTTGCTGTGACTACAAAATCATGGCAAAGCTATGTGCAAATAGACTAAAGAAAGTTATTCATAAAATCATCCACCAAAACCAGGTCTGCGGGGTGCCCGGCAGAAGCATCTGGGACAATATTAACCTTTTAAAAGATGTTATTAATTTTACGAATGAAAGAAACGGGAAAGTTGCCATTTTATCTTTGGATTTTGAAAAGGCTTTCGATCGTGTGTCGTATTTTTACCTTTTTAAAGTTTTAAAGAAAATGGGTATACCAGAGGGGTTTGTATTATCTTTGAGAGCGTTTTATAACCAATGCACTAGCAAGATTTTAGTCAATGGTTTTAAGACTCAGGATGTTGTTTTAAAATCTGGTGTGAAACAGGGGTGTCCTTTGTCCCCACTACTTTTTATTTGCGCCTTGGAGCCTCTTTTAACCATAATAAGGAAAGATAAACAGATACGCGGAGTCCCCCTGCCAGGCGGAGGGGGACTAGAGGATAAAGTAGTGGGGTACATGGATGATGTCGCCGTAATTTGTAGGGACACCCCTGCAATTCAAAAGGCAACCAAACAAGTTGAATATTTCTGTTGCGCCTCCGGTTTTAAAATAAATTTTAACAAAAGTAGTATTTTAAATGTCGGAGAGATGGTTTTAAATGATATCAACATTCCTGAGTCTATTAAGATTTTAGGTGTCACCTTCAGCGAGTCCAATGACGGCCTCAGGAATTGGGACACGGTTACTGAAAAGATAAGTAAGAAATTATGCATGTGGAACCTAAGGAAGCTGACGATGGAGGGAAAGGTTTTAATTATCAAAATGATAGTTTTACCTATTTTATTATATCTTAGTATGGTGTTCCCTCCATCGGACCGTATTTTTTTAAAAATTAACAAGGCCTGTTTTAATTTCTTCTGGGGTTCCAAGATGGACAAGCTGCGGCGAGATACGGTAATGCTTCCTAAAAATAAAGGTGGAAAAGATTTTACAGATATTAAAACGTTTCTTTTAATTAAGTATTTTAGCTACTGTTTTAATGCTCTTTTTAAGGATAATTATTGGTCGTTTTTTATTCGTTATAACACTGGGTATTTTATGAGAAAGTTTGGGTGGTTTAAAGTGATTTTAAATTCTCCCTACTCTTTTAATCTACCTGCTTCTTATAGGATTTTAGAAAAAATAACGAATACTTTTAATCTTGGCCAAAAGAGCGTGAAGATTTTAAAAAACAGTAGAATGATTTTAAAAGATATTAGTGATAATAAACTGATGGCCCCTATTAAGAATTTTAATGAAAATAAATGTAAGCAGACCTGGAAAAATATTAACGAAAACTATCTTTTTAACGCGCAGAAGGACCTGGCCTGGAGCTGCGTACATGAGTGTCTTCCATGCCGGGCATTCCAGCACCGAAGAGGATTGACCAGCACCGCGGAGTGTCCTAGGGGAGCATGCAGAGAGGAGGAGGACATTTTCCACGTGATGTGGTATTGCTATTTTGCATGAAAAATATGGGTAAAAATGTTCCCCTTGATGAAGAAGATTACTGGACTGAAAGCATTATCTATGGACGGTGTCTTTATGGGTGTCTGGAGTGCCCTTCAAGAATCAAAAGGACTATGGCATGGAAGATCACGAACTGTGTTAAAGTAGCTCTATGGTCGGCCCGGAATATTTTATGTTTTAAGAATGATCTTATTACCGAGGAAAATGTTTTAAAGATGGTTTTAGACGAAATGTATAACTACTATTTATTTGATAAGAAAAGAACGCCTTTTATGTGCCACAAGTGGTTTTTAAGGGAATGGGGCTCAGTTATATGATTTTATAAAACCTGTAAATTTTATGTTGCCTGTAAAAACGGTTTTATAATTCTTATGTAATGTAATTTTGTTATAATTTTAATAAACGATTTTTACCCCTAGGGGTAAATATCAACTTAAAAAAAAAAAAATCGCAAGGTGTTGTGTTTGGTTGGGCTGAAGGGAATATATCAGGATCCTCCTTGCGGGGGGCCCTGGGTATGATCGAGTGCGATCTGTGGGCAGGCATTCGTGTGTGAGCCTGGGCAACTTTGGAGGAGATGTCTCGAGGACTCGAGGACAGCATTTGGTTGGAGGTGAACGAAGGATATCGTATAGGCATTGGATTGGACCAGATAGTGGGGGAGATTCTACGGAAGCTCCCTTACCTACAGGTGAGAGATGTGCTCGCGCTGCAGGATTTTCCTAAACAAGGAATTTACGACCTAACCCTTTGTTCCGAGGAATTATGCCAGAAAATCTACATGGACGTAATGAAGATGAAGGAAGAAAAGAATCCGGCCTTCTTGGAGCACGTAAGAGTTATACCTTCTTTTCAAATGGTGAAACTGGCAATCATCGTACATATGTACAATCCGAAGGTAGATGATATGACTGTTGGTGCTTTCCTAAAAAGATATTGTGACGAAGTAGTTTTTGATAGAAGGCTTACAAACAGACACGGCTTTTTAAATGGCAAGCGGAGATTCTTTGTCAGATTTAAGAAAAACTGTTCAGTTCCTGCGGTATTTTCAATTGGTGGAGAGAGGGGGTTCTGTTTTTACCAAGGGCAACTAAAATATTGTAGACAGTGTTTCTCTTATGGCCATTTACAGGAAGCATGTCCGGTGAAGGGGGAATCTTGAAGGAATTGTGGAAAGACAGGGCATAAGGTGAAAGATTGTATGGAGGCGAAATATTGTGATGTGTGCGGAAGTGGGGACCATTTGGCCAGAAAATGTATGTATTTTAACACCAGACAGTCTAGAGCTGAGATTGTGGAGGATAAAAGAGGTGGGCAAAAGAAAAAGGGAGGCACTTATGCTGAGATGGTGAAAGGTGGAACAAGTGTGATTGTGCAAAATACTGAGATTGTTGGTGGCAGTTGTGTGGAGGACAAAATGGAGGATGGTGTTCATGAAAGTTTGGAGGGAAATGTCGTTTTGGATGGAAATTCAAAAAAAGGGGAGGGGCAAGGGGCTGCTGGGAAAAAGAAAAAAAAGGAAAAGAGGTCTCCTGAAGCCACTGCTGAGATGGAGGATGTGCTGGGGAGTGTGTCTAGCAGTGATGCAAGTGAGGTTGATGAATGTCCGGATCATGTGACTGGCGAGGGAGAAGAGATGGAGTGTCAGGGGGAAGAGTATGACTCTGATGCTCCTATAACTCCAGGTCAGCATGTTAACAGTGAGGCGGAATTGGAGATTGATGAAGATCTTCCCACTTCTGATGTGAAAAGGTGTAAAAGAGGTGAGGACGGTGTTTGGTCCGGGAGTCAGAGTGACCCTGTTTTCTCTGGCCCCAGATAGGGTGACAGGGATTCTGATCCAGAATCGCCTGATTGTGGTTTAGGTGTAGAGAGGAGAGTGCTGAGCCAGACCTTTTCAAATTAGTTATTATGGCTGTAAACGTTCTGAATTTATTTATCATGAGTTTGATTGTTGCTACATTGAATGTGCGCTGAATAGGGTCAAGCAGTAGGAGAGCCGCTGTCTTTGATTACCTGGCAACAGTAAGGTCTGACATAATATGTATACAGGAATGCGCAATTAAATCTACACCCCATGAATCAGAGTGGACTTATGGGAGATCTTACTGGTCGCCCTGCACTGATAACAAAAATGAAGGAGTTGGTATATTATTGAAAAATCGTAATATTAATGTAATAGAATATAAAATAGTGGTACCAGGTCGTTGTATTGTTTTAAGTTTTGAGTTTTTAGGGCAGCATTTTAGAGTTTTTAGTGTTTATGCGCCGGCTAAAAAACGTGAACGTGTGTCTTTTTTAGAAGCTCTTAAACTTTTTATGCCTGGCAGAGATTTTACCATTATTTTAGGTGATTTTAATTGTATTAGGAGTGTGCAGGACAGGCAAAGTACCTCTGAAGTCAAGATTGATGTGACCTCTACTTTGTTAAACGGAATGATACAAGATTTGCATTTTAAGGATGCTGGACTGATGGTCAACACAGATGAGAAATATACTTATATGGCGGATAGTGGTCGATCTAAGTCTAGAATCGATTATGTTTTATTTTCTGAAGGGCTGGAAGTGATTAAGTGTGACCATGTGATGAACAGTCTATCCGATCACAAAATTGTTACTGCTGAAATAAGTATGAAGAATTTAGTGGATTTCGGTAGAGGTTACTGGAAATTGAATACAGGTCTGTTGCAGTATGCAGAAGTTAAGGATGCTTTTAGAGAAGTGTTTTTATCATGTGTCAGGCAACAGGGATGTTTTAATTGCATTTTAGACTGGTGGGACTGGGCTAAAACCAAATTTGCCTCCTTTTTTAAGAATATCTGTGTCAAAAGGGCGCAAGAGAAAAGGAAAAAGGAGGAAATTTTAATTTCTAGATTAGAAGCATTGTACGAATTGAGGAATTGCGGTTGGGAGGTAGGGAAGGAGATTAATGAGATAAAAGAAGAAAGGAGAAAAGAATTGTTGGAGAAAGGGAGGAATATTGTGCATAGATCCAAGGTAAAACACATAGAAGAGGACGAGAAATGTTTGAGATATTTTTTTAAAAAGAGTTTTAAGCCAAAAGGTGTTTTTAAATCCGTTTTAACTTCTGAGGGAGAAGTGACTGGTGATGAAATGGTTAAAAATATATGCGGATTTTATGAGACACTTTTTAAAAATGAAAGTCAGGCTTTGGATTTAGAAATTAAGGAGTACTGTAATGTTTTATCTGATAACATCCCAAGGGAGGAAAAAGAGGTTTTGATTGGAGATATAAGTGAAGAAGAGGTTAAAAATACTATACGGAGGATGGCAAAAGGGAAGACACCTGGAAGTGATGGTCTCCCTGCAGAATTTTATGGTTTTTATTGGGATGTGATTGGAGAAGAGGTGAGTCGGATTGTGCGTTTTGTTTTTAATACTGGTGTTTTATCTACCTCCATGAGAAAAGGTATAGTCACGCTAATACATAAAAAAGGTAATGAGAAGGAGATCAAAAATTGGCGCCCTATAACATTGTTAAATTGTGATTACAAAATAATTACCAAGATTATTGCAAATAGACTTAGTGATGTAATAGGTTGCATGGTTGGCGAATACCAGGTATGTGCAGTCCCGGGAAGAAAGATTTCTGACAATTTGGTTTTATTACGAGATATTATTTATTATTCTGGTTTTAATAATGTCCCTTTATTTATTGAAACGACAGATTTCGAAAAGGCCTTTGATAAGGTATCTCATAGATTCTTATTTAGTGTTTTAAAGAAGATGGGATCCCTGAAAAAATTCTTAATATTATCAGAGGTATGTACAAAAATGTTTTTAGTCATGTTTTAATAAATGGGTGGGTGTGTCCGGCAGTGGAGGTCAAGTCAGGTGTTAGACAGGGCTGCCCTCTCTCCCCAATTCTTTTTATTTGCGTTATGGAACCTTTACTATTATCTATTGTGGGGATGTGCTCGTGGTAGGCTACGGTAGCGGCAGCAGTATTGAGGCAATCACAGACAGTCTTTGTGGTACACCGTGACTTTATTTACACCAAAGGCATAACAGGCAATGTGCAGACCACACAGGTGCATATCCACATAGTGCATAAAACAAAAGTCCTTCCATAGAAAATAAACAGCAGGTTTGAGTCACCTTGTTTTGGACAGACCACAGCAGTTCTGCAGGTTTGTAAGCTACCTGCTTTTGTCTCCCTCAGGCCAGAGCCCCTTCGGCTCGTAGTACCACAGGTCCCAGGACTATCCTTCAATGTGTGCTGCGCCCAGACTCTCCTTCACCAGCACTGACTCTGTCTGTGGAAATCTCCAGCACAGCAAGACACATCCCACCCCCATCATCAGCAGGCTGGGTTCTTTAAAGGCCCAGCTCCACCAAAAACCTGGGCTGGCCGTGGGGAACAGGCACCCCCCCAGCTCTTTACCTGTTCCCAGTAAAAACCGGCCCGGACACGCTGCGCCAGCAGCATTCGCCGCTGTAAGCGCAATGATCCGGTTCTTACTCCACCGAGGCCAGGACCTCTGGTGGCACGTATCGTCCGTCCATTATTATTCCGGGGACTCTCCTACATATCCCCCCCCTTTGTTCACCCCTGAGGGCTTGAACATACTGTTCAAGCCTGAGGGGGTGAACACATGCACAGCAGTGTACCCGGGACAGGGCATCTGCGTTCCCCTGTAAGCGGCCGGCCCTGTGCTCAACAGTGAACTTAAAGTTCTGGAGGGACAAGAACCACCTGGTAACCCGAGCGCTCCCCTCCTTAGCTCGACTCATCCACTGGAGAGGGGAGTGGTCGGTCACCAGACGGAACCTTCTCACCAGAAGGTAATATCTGAGAGACTCGAGTGCCCACTTGATGGCGAGGCACTCTCTCTCCACAATGCTATACCGGGTTTCTGCTGGGGTAAGCTTGCGGCTTAGAAAAACCACGGGGTGCTCTTCCCCGTTGAGCTCCTGGGAAAGCACAGCCCCTAGTCCTACTCCCGAGGCATCTGTTTGAACTACAAACTCCCGCTTGAAGTCGGGCGTCACCAGAACCGGGGACTCACATAGGGCCGACTTCAAACGGGAGAACGCCTCCTCCTCCTGCTCCCCCCAGCGAACCATCACCGACTTTCTACCCTTCAAGAGGCCGGTTAACGGGGCTGCCAAGGTGGCAAAATGGGGAATGAACCTCATGTAGTACCCAATCAGGCCCAAAAATGACCGTACCTGCTTGGACGTACGAGGCCTGGGCCAATTCCGGATTGCTTCAACTTTATTGTTGTTATTTTGGACATAAAGGGTGTCCCCTGGTCCGTCAGAATCTCCTTTGGTATCCCCACCCGGGCGAACATACTCATAAGCTCTTTAGCTATTACCTTGGCCGACGTATGGCGCAATGGGACCGCCTCCGGATAGCGAGTGGCATAGTCTAACACTACCAGTATGTGTTGGTGACCTCGGGCTGACTTAATAATGGGGCCTACCAGATCCATGGCGATCCTTTCGAAGGGCACCTCTATAATGGGCATAGGTACCAGTGGACTGCGATACTGAGGTTGGGGGCTAGTCACCTGACACACTGGACAAGACTGACAGAACCTCCGGACTTCCTCATAAATCCCAGGCCAATAGAACCGTTGTAGAATTCGCTCCAGCGTTTTCTTAACCCCCAGATGACCACCCAACACATGCGCATGCGCTTAATCCAAGACCATTCGCCGGTAAGGCTGGGGCACCACCAGTTGTTCCACCACCTCCTGCCTCACCTTGTCTACCCTATATAACAGGTCCTGGTTATAGGACAGGTGAGGAAATACGGTATCGGCGCTGGGACGCTGGGCAACGCCATTAATCACCGACACACCTTCTCTAGCCCGCAATAACGTCGAATCCTGGAGCTGTGCGGTCCCGAAGGTTTCTCGGGGTACCCCCAGATCCAGGATAGACGAACTTTCTACTGTCTCACCCGCCAATACTTCTAGGGGAAACTGGTCAGGGTTACACTCTACCTCCCCTACGGTGACCCCTACAGCTGGGGCCCCTGCCTCGGGGTCCTCGGGCTCGGGACCCGGACATTTTTCTTCCTCACAGGTAGGCAACCTGTTCCTCCACAAAGTCCAGAACAGGGGAAAGTCCCTCCCCAATATTGCGGCATAAGGGAGCCGTCTCCCCACTCCGACGACATGTGGTACCTCCTTTCCACACACCGCCAGGGTAACCTTAGTGGTGGGATACTCCCGGCGATCCCTATGTATACAGACAATGGTAAGGGTTCGCCTATCTGGGAGTTTTTCCGTTACCAGCGATTCATGGACCAGAGTTACCAGGCTCCCAGAGTCCAGCAGGGCCTGCACGGAGTGTCCATTAACAACGACATCACACAGCGGAGGGGTGTCCGCAACCAGCAGGGGGTCAGCTATATACACCGGTTGGGCATAAAAAGAGGACCGGCGAGCGAACCCGCAGTCCATGGGTTCGGATGCCCTAGGGCAGTTGGCTGCCACATGTCCCCAATCCTGACAATGCCAACATCTGATCCTCGCAGCCTCCCTCCTCCCCAGGGTATTCCTCCCACGGACTGGAGATCCACTCCCCTCCTTATGAGGTGGGATCCCTTTTTCAGGATCCCGGGTCGGCAATGGGGGCTGACGTGACTTCGGTAGTACCGCTGAGTCCCGCACCAAATCCTGAGTGGCCATATACCTCTCCACCAGGCTAACCAGTTGTTCCAGGTTGCCTGGATCGCCTTGTCCCACCCAGCGCTGTATGGCTCTCGGGAGGGTACGCACGAACCTGTCGACCACGACCCTTTCAACCATCTGAGAAGGGCTCAATATTTCAGGTTGAAGCCATTTTTTTACTAGGTGAAGTAAGTCATAGGCTTGTTACCGGGTGGGTCGGGACTCGGCAAACACCCACTGATACACCCTGTGCGCTCGCACATAGGTGTTTACCCCCAACCTGGCCAACACCTCACTTTTTAGCCTCTCATAGTCCTTGGCCTCATCGCGGCTGAGGTCAAAATAGGCCTTTTGTGCGTCCCCCACCAGAAAAGGCGCCACCACCTCGGCCCACTGTTCCAATGGCAGCCTCTCTTGCTCCGCGGTTCTTTCGAACACCGTCAGGAACGCCTCTATATCATCTTCCGGACCCATTTTCCTCAGGGCGGATCGGACTTTATCCCTGGCGGTAGACACAGTCGGGGTTGTTGCGGTTGAAACTCCTTGCAGGGATGTTCGCACCGACTCTTGCATGGCTACCAGCTGCTGCATTAGGAGATTGTTTGTTTGTTGTTGTGCACACATAGCCTCCTCATGTCTTTTTTGCTGTAGCTCATTATTTTCCCTCTGAGCCTGCAATGCCTGTTGCTGCTGTACATTACTCTGAATCAGGTGCTTAACCACCTCAGCCCCCAGTGCTTAAACACCCTGAAAGACCAGGCCACTTTTTACACTTCTGACCTACACTACTTTCACCGTTTATTGCTCGGTCATGCAACTTACCACCCAAATGAATTTTACCTCCTTTTCTTCTCACTAATAGAGCTTTCATTTGGTGGTATTTCATTGCTGCTGACATTTTTACTTTTTTTGTTATTAATCGAAATTTAACGATTTTTTTGCAAAAAAAAGGCATTTTTCACTTTCAGTTGTAAAATTTTGCAAAAAAAACGAGATCCATATAGAAATTTTGCTCTAAATTTATTGTTCTACATGTCTTTGATAAAAAAAAAATGTTTGGGTAAAAAAAAAATGGTTTGGGTAAAAGTTATAGCGTTTACAAACTATGGTACAAAAATGTGAATTTCCGCTTTTTGAAGCAGCTCTGACTTTCTGAGCACCTGTCATGTTTCCTGAGGTTCTACAATGGCAAGACAGTACAAACACCACACAAATGACCACATTTCGGAAAGTACACACCCTAAGGTATTCGCTGATGGGCATAGTGAGTTCCTAGAACTTTTTATTTTTTGTCACAAGTTAGCGGAAAATGATGATTTTTTTATTTTTTTTTCTTTTCTTACAAAGTCTCATATTCCACTAACTTGTGACAAAAAATAAAAACTTCTATGAACTTACTATGCCCATCACGAAATACCTTGGGGTCTCTTCTTTCCAAAATGGGGTCACTTGTGGGGTAGTTATACTGCCCTGGCATTCTAGGGGCCCAAATGTGTGGTAAGGAGTTTGAAATCAAATTCTGTAAAAAATGACCTGTGAAATCCGAAAGGTGCTCTTTGGAATATGGGCCCCTTTGCCCACCTAGGCTGCAAAAAAGTGTCACACATCTGGTATCTCTGTATTCAGGAGAAGTTGAGGAATGTGTTTTGGGGTGTCTTTTTACATATACCCATGCTGGGTGAGATAAATATCTTGGCAAAAGACAACTTTTCCCATTTTTTTATACAAAGTTGGCATTTGACCAAGATATTTCTCTCACCCAGCATGGGTATATGTAAAATGACACCCCAAAACACATTCCCCAACTTCTCCTGAGTACGGAGATACCAGATGTGTGACACTTTTTTGCAGCCTAGATGCGCAAAGGTGCCCAAATTCCTTTTAGGAGGGCATTTTTAGACATTTGGATACCAGACTTCTTCTCACGCTTTGGGGCCCCTAGAATGCCAGGGCAGTATAAATACCCCACATGTGACCCCATTTTGGAAAGAAGACACCCCAAGGTATTCAATGAGGGGCATGGCGAGTTCATAGAAATTTTTTTTTTTTGGCACAAGTTAGCGGAAATTGATATTTTTAATTTTTTTCTCACAAAGTCTCCCTTTCCGCTAACTTTGGACAAAAATTTTAATCTTTCATGGACTCAATATGCCCCTCACGGAATACCTGGGGGTGTCTTCTTTCCGAAATGGGGTCACATGTGGGGTATTTATACTGCCCTGGCATTCTAGGGGCCCTAAAGCGTGAGAAGAAGTCTGGAATATAAATGTCTAAAAAATTTTACGCATTTGGATTCCGTGAGGGGTATGGTGAGTTCATGTGAGATTTTATTTTTTGACACAAGTTAGTGGAATATGAGACTTTGTAAGAAAAAAAAAATAATAATTCCGCTAACTTGGGCCAAAAAAATGTCTGAATGGAGCCTTACAGAGGGTGATCAATGACAGGGGGGTGATCAATGACAGGGGGGGTGATCAATGACAGGGGGTTGATCAATGACAGGGGGTTGATCAATGACAGGGGGTTGATCAGGGAGTCTATATGGGGTGATCACCACAGTCATTGATCACGCCCCTGTAAGGCTTCATTCAGACGTCCGGATGCGTTTTGCGGATCCGATCCATCTATCAGTGCATCCGTAAAAATCATGCGGACATCTGAATGGAGCCTTACAGGGGGGTAATCAATGACAGGGGAGTGATCAGGGAGTCTATATGGGGTGATAACCACAGTCATTAATCATGCCCCTGTAAGGCTTCATTCAGACGTCCGGATGCGTTTTGCGGATCCGATCCATCTATCAGTGGATCCGTAAAAATCATGCGGACGTCTGAATGGAGCTTTACAGGGGAGTAATCAATGACAGGGGGGTGATCAGGGAGTCTATATGGGGTGATAACCACAGTCATTGATCATGCCCCTGTAAGGCTTCATTCAGACGTCCGGATGCGTTTTGCGGATCCGATCCATCTATCAGTGCATCCGTAAAAATCATGCGGACATCTGAATGGAGCTTTACAGGGGGGTAATCAATGACAGGGGGGTGATCAGGGAGTCTATATGGGGTGATCACCACAGTCATTGATCACGCCCCTGTAAGGCTTCATTCAGACGTCCGGATGCGTTTTGCGAATCCGATCCATCTATCAGTGGATCCGTAAAAATCATGCGGACATCTGAATGGAGCTTTACAGGGGGGTGATCAATGACAGGGGGGTAATCAATGACAGGGGGGTGATCAGGGAGTCTATATGGGGTGATCACCACAGTCATTGATCACGCCCCTGTAAGGCTTCATTCAGACGTCCGGATGCGTTTTGCGGATCCGATCCATCTATCAGTGGATCCGTAAAAATCATGCGGACGTCTGAATGGAGCTTTACAGGGGGGTAATCAATGACAGGGGGGTGATCAGGGAGTCTATATGGGGTGATCACCACAGTCATTGATCACGCCCCTGTAAGGCTTCATTCAGACGTCCGGATGCGTTTTGCGGATCCGATCCATCTATCAGTGCATCCGTAAAAATCATGCGGACATCTGAATGGAGCTTTACAGGGGGGTGATCAATGACAGGGGGGTAATCAATGACAGGGGGGTGATCAGGGAGTCTATATTGGGTGATCACCACAGTCATTGATCATGCCCCTGTATGGCTTCATTCAGAAGTCCGGATGCGTTTTGCGGATCCGATCCATCTATCAGTGTATCCGTAAAAATCATGCGGACATCTGAATGGAGCTTTACAGGGGGGTGATCAGGGAGTCTATATGGGGTGATCACCACAGTCATTGATCATGCCCCTGTAAGGCTTCATTCAGACGTCCGGATGCGTTTTGCGGATCCGATCCATCTATCAGTGGATCCGTAAAAATCATGCGGACGTCTGAATGGAGCTTTACAGGGGGGTAATCAATGACAGGGGGGTAATCAATGACATGGGGGTGATCAGGGAGTCTATATGGGGTGATCACCACAGTCATTGATCACGCCCCTGTAAGGCTTCATTCAGACGTCCGGATGCGTTTTGCGGATCCGATCCATCTATCAGTGGATCCGTAAAAATCATGCGGACGTCTGAATGGAGCTTTACAGGGGGTTGATCAATGACAGGGGGTAATCAATGACAGGGGGGTGATCAGGGAGTCTATATGGGGTGATCAGGGGTGATCAGGGGCTAATAAGGGGTTAATAAGTGACGGAGGGGGGTGTAGTGTAGTGTAGTGGTGCTTGGTGGTACTTTACTGAGCTACCTGTGTCCTCTGGTGGTCGATCCAAACAAAGGGGACCACCAGAGGACCAGGTAGCAGGTATATTAGACGCTGTTATCAAAACAGCGTCTAATATACCTGTTAGGGGTTAAAAAAAACACATCTCCAGCCTGCCAGCGAACGATCGCCGCTGGCAGGCTGGAGATCACTCTCTTACCTTCCGTTCCTGTGAGCGCGCGCGCCTGTGTGCGCGCGTTCACAGGAAGTCTCGCGTCTCGCGAGATGACGCATATTTCCGTGACTGTGCGCAGCGCTGCCACCTCCGGAACGCGATCCTGCGTTAGGCGGTCCGGAGGTGGTTAATGGCCTCCTCCATCTTGTCAGGAACCATAAAACTTGCAGGCCTGATATATGACATGCAGTCCAACACAACTTTTGCCTCAGGCCTGCCTCACTGCAGGAATGCCCGCTCCAAGCCACCAATTGTGGGGATGTGCTCGTGGTAGGCTATGGTAGCGGCGGCAGTATTGAGGCAATCACAGACAGTCTTTGTGGTACACCGTGACTTTATTTACACCAAAGGCATAACAGGCAATGTGCAGACCACACAGGTGCATATCCACATAGTGCATAAAACAAAAGTCCTTCCATAGAAAATAAACAGCAGGTTTGAGTCACCTTGTTTTGGACAGACCACAGCAGTTCTGCAGGTTTGTAAGCTACCTGCTTTTGTCTCCCTCAGGCCAGAGCCCCTTCGGCTCGTAGTACCACAGGTCCCAGGACTATCCTTCAATGTGTGCTGCGCCCAGACTCTCCTTCACCAGCACTGACTCTGTCTGTGGAAATCTCCAGCACAGCAAGACACACCCCACCCCCATCATCAGCAGGCTGGGTTCTTTAAAGGCCCAGCTCCACCAAAAACCTGGGCTGGCCGTGGGGAACAGGCACCCCCCCAGCTCTTTACCTGTTCCCAGTAAAAACCATCCCGGACACGCTGAGCCAGCAGCATTCGCCGCTGTAAGCGCAATGATCCGGTTCTTACTCCACCGAGGCCAGGACCTCTGGTGGCACGTATCGTCCGTCCATTATTATTCCGGGGACTCTCCTACACTATCCAGAAAGACAAATGCGTGGAGGGGTTTTTTATACCTGGGGGTTCCGGGCGGAGAATAAAATCATTCGGATATATGGATGACGCCGTATTCGCGTGTCAATCCCAAGCGGACTTAAACAGAATTAACCTACACCTGAAGATTTTCTGCAGTATTGCAGGAATGAGTATTAATTGGGGCAAGTGTCAATTTGCTAACTATGGGAAACAAGTGGAAGTCCAAGTACCTGCGATACCCCAAAGTAAAGAAGTGGAAGTTTTAGGGGTCATTTTTGAGGAAAATAACAAAGGTAAAAAAAAGCTATAAAGAATTAGACAAGAAAATAGAGAAGAAGATAAATTTTTGGAAACTTAGATTTTTATCATTGAAAGGGAAAATTTTAATAATTAAATCTGTTATTTTACCCCTGATTTTATATACTTCCATTATTTTACCACCTGAAAAACTCTGGATAAGAAGAACAACAAGGAGACTTTTAATATTTTTCTGGGGATCCAAGATGGAGAAAGTTAGAAGAACGGTGGTGATGACAAGGACTGAGCTTGGTGGGTACGACTTCCCTAATTTAGAGTTTTTTTTAAGAATGCACTATTTATTGATGATTTTTAAAAATTTAAAGTGCAATAATAGAACTGCAGCCATGTGTAGGTATTTAGCAGGATGGATTTTCATTAAGTGGAGTTAGTGTGAAAGGGAACTGGGCAGACCAATGGCATTTGTGATCCCAAAATTTTAAGTGGTGCTCAGAACCTTTTATGATCAGTACGGTTTAAGCTCCCTAAGTAAAACTGAGAAAAATTAAATTATTTTTGTTGGGAGGAAAAACGAGCTTCAATGTGATGTTCCATTCTGCAATATCGCACAGGCAGCGAAAATTTGG
>NW_024400023.1:0-62286 GCF_905171765.1 Bufo bufo
AACTAGTACTAACACCCACCTGCCACAGACACAGGGCCTGGGACCCAAGTATCAGTGCTGCTGTCCACAAACACAAACGACAGAGCACACACACCACACAGGACACCAGGAAACCATACGCTGCAAAGAATAGACATGACACACAAACACATCCTCAATACATCGTGTATAAACAATACATAACAATTTGTTTTTGACCACAAGGGTGGCCCCCACTGGCAGATGGAAATACCAGGAGGGTTTCTCCAGCAAAGCATGGCTGAAGAACCCCCCAGCTTCAGATCTCCAAAGAGGCTTTATAGCCCAAAGTGGCCACACCCACACAGACACACACAGGAGAGGGAATTAACCCTTCCAACACTAACAGGGAGTGAAACCACTTAAAGGGGAAGTGTCCAAATGCACATCACACTATAGCTGTTACCGCAGGCAATGACATGGGTGGCGACCATGTCCTGGGAGTCAGCCAGAAGGCCGAGACACTGCCACCACATGTACACATACCAAACGTTGCCACGGGCAGCCACAGTGAAGGAAAGTGTCACAGTGCACACCTAACATAAACCTAGTGCACACCAGACATACAAAGTGCATAACATACACACACACACCTAACAGAGAGGTTGCTAGGTGCAACCGCATGCACATTGCCGCAAGCTGCGACAATACCCAACTACTTGTTGCCCGCGGTAACCACAAGTGAGGCTAAACACTAGCGGCCCTCACCTGTGGTTGAAGAACTAAACCAGACTGCAGGCAACCGCATGCGGTAAAGGAGTCACGGCCATGACCATGGCCGTGACATATATATTTTTTGTCGCTCTCTAAAAGGTATCTTTCCTTTAAGGATGTTGAGAGTGATCTCGCCAATAGCAGATATCAAATCTTTACTGGCGCTGCGTAATATTGATATTCGGACCGTCAGTTTTGTTTTAACTAACACTTTTAAAAGATCCCAATTACGTTTAATCCTGTTCGACATCTTTACAGGAGCGGCGGCGCTACCAAGAATGACCGTTGAGATGCGAAATATCACATTTTAGAGCTTCTTTTTGCCCACAAAAAGAAGCTCTAAAATCAGATATCCAACTCTGATTTTGTGTACTCAGTGGATGCATCATGTACAAAAGCCATAGCTGTTAATTAGAAGATGTTGCTCTGTGAACGGCTTCTTGTTTTCTGGTGGCGATGTCTCTTAGTCGGCTCTACTTTATTCATAAAAGGTGGTAGGATGACGGTGTCGCGACTGCGGTTTCTTTTCAGCGTTTCTCTCTGAATTTCCACAACGCCAGAACCTTCCTGCCCTTGCATAGGTCTAATTTATTCGATCCATAACGGCAGTCGATGCCGTAGCGACAACATCTTTAGCGATATTCCGGCCGAACACTGCAATGTGCCGAGCATCGCGATGCTCGAGTTAAATTAGTGTTCGGCAGAGCATGCTTGCCCAACACTAGTGTCCACCCTAATGAGTTATTGAAAAATGTACCATGATGCGTCGTTAATAAAGACATTTTGCTTAAATCATGTACACATTAGATTTTTATTAAACAAAATTTCGTAACGTAGCAAATTTCTGTGTTTTTTTGTTGAGCGTGTAGCGCTCTTATACATTCCGCCAATTGACTACGTCTGAAAGATAGATAGTTAGGATAGAATCTTAATATCATTTTATTAGGACGTGATATTAGATAGATAGATAGATAGATAGATAGATAGATAGTTAGATAGGCACTAGCTAGATAGATTAAGTTTTTAAAAGATTCATAGAAGAGATTAATAGTCTTTTAATATTCTGATGAAGAGTTTGATAGAGCCTTTATATCATTTTATTTTTAAAGATATTAGAACAAGTCCGGACATGTTTTGACAACTGTTTGCTATTGTCGTAGCTGTTCGTATATTAGGCGGACTATGTCTCGTAACTCGGATGCCGCAATTAGCTAATGTTAATATTTATAGATGATACACATCTGTGTTAGATAGCTAGGTTGAATATCTGTGATAGATGTGCCTATGAAATAGGACAAAATGGGAAGACAGAATCGGAACCCTGGAAAGTTACTGTAGGTGCCGCGGCTGATGCAGCTTCTGTAGTTTCTGCCGCAGCTGCTGCGTTTGTGATAGGACAAAAGACAAATCTGTATGAAGATGCTAAGGGCGTTGTGTTCTACGTGTTATCGGCATCCAGGAAAGTTGGGTGCCGCAATTAGCTATTGTTAATATTTATAAATGCTACATATCTGCGTTAGATGCGGTGATCAAATATTTTGCTTACATCACGTACGCCTTCTATTTTTATTAAACACAATCGTATATAATTAAAGCAAGTTTCCATCGCAGGTCCTGCAGGATCTAACAAAGGGACAGCATCAGTTCCACTTCGAGGACCTGCGTTGACATCATCAAAGCTACATAATTATAAAAACATAGAGATAACAAAACACACACAAAATGTGTGGTGCCTCCTAGCGGACAGGGTGTACATAAGAAAATGAGAGAGGGGTGAGCACTGATGAAGGGAAGGCTAATTCCCGAAACGCGTCTGGGCCGGATCGGACACCTGTAAAGAGCACCTCCGCTACTAGAAGCGTGGCCACGCTATTAATTGCAAGATACAAGAAACAACATTGGAATGAGAATTCATAGACCGCAATAAGAATTCACAGACCAGAAGACGTCTCACTTTGTTCCATACCGGAAGAGTAAAAGGTACGGACGAACCAAGTCTCGCTGCAATTCCCGCGATAGTTCGGTACAGGCAGCCGGAGGAGTACGGAGCGTGACGCCAGTATCATCTCGCGCCGCCCGACCCTCGTTTGGATACTAAGGAAGGTAAGAGCCATTCCTCCTTACAATATATCGACCATCTATGAGGCTATAAATACTGCCAACGGCCACGCAAATCGTGACCTTTCTAGAGACTCAAACTCTGCTATATTTGTGTTACGCCGAAGGATGAAAATACTGACACAGTGACATCCCGGCTATTTACCTGTTCCTTGTGTGGACTGATATATGGGACAGTAATTCATTGATATATACACCGGATATCTGGCAATTTCAGCCTGCCTGAACATTGTGTTTTCCAGCAACTACGTGGGCAATATCCAATACATTATATCGATTGGACTTTGTGCTATTATCAGTGTTATCAGATATTGATTTTATGTTTTATCTAATTTTATAACCTATACACGTGTCATATTTATTGATTTAATAAAATTTTATATAATAAGTCCAGGTCAGTGTGCTCACCCACTACTTTATTTAACTGTTTATACTTGTCTAGAGGGTGGGTGTCCCTCTAATTGGGTTCGAGCACCTGTTTCCATAAATCGTTTGGAGTGAGCCCCCATATTGCAATTACACATATAGAAAAAGCCTGCAAATGTCTATATGATAATTATAAAGAGGCCAAGTGCAGCAAGTATACAACCTACAAAAGCAGGAATCAGTCAAAGACTTATAATAGCGCCCACATCAAACAGAGTGTATTCACGTAGTACAACTCAAGCTTACCCATAATGTTGCTGTCACCACAAGGAGGATCACACTCCCCGACGCGCGTTTCGGCGGAAACACCTTCTTCTGGGGGCGCATCAAAGGTCCTTTAGCTTATTGAAGATTCTAAGAGTTTGAAAAGCTTTTAATACAGTTTTTAATAAATTCATAGAGCTTTTAATAGATTCATACAGCTTTTAATAGCATTTTATTTTTAAAGATATTAAAACTTAATTGAATTACTAATACGATATCAGATCTAACAGAATAAGGGCGTCGTCGAATGGTGCAGTATTTAGGCGTGGTTTGGGGCAGTATTTAGGCGTGGTTTGTGAAGGACTGGGAGGGGTTGTGGGTGGAGTGGGCGGGGTTATAGGCAGGGAAAGAGGCGTGTCGACCTGCCACTTTTGATTTGACAAGCTGTGTCGCCCTTTACTACTAGCAATTTTAGTCTGGAGTCTCTTATGAGCACTTTTCTTTAGCCGCATACTGAAGAAACCATCCACCAGCAACAGAACCTCAACTAGAACATAGTGGCATACTTGGACTGCACCCTGTCATCCATGATCCAAGATTCCCTGGACTACTGGGTAGTGTTGAGCAAATCGAGCGACGGATCCTAGATCTGAAGTCGATTTGCTCCAAAATTAGTTTACGCTTTACGGAGACGGTTTAATGCTGTTAAAATGTATGGGCTCCGGTGAGACGAAGTGAGTCATCATCGAAGTCTCGTGAGACTTCGGTGAATAGTTTCAGCCAACTTTTTTTTTACTTTTAAAATCATTTTAAAACATGGATCCAAAGTCAGCTTTGGTAAAGACTGGTACCTCGGTACCGAAGCTAACTTCGGATCCATGTTTCAAAATGATTATAAAGTTTAAAAATTTAATCTCGAAGTTATTCACTAAAGTCCCATGGGACTTCGGTGATAACTCACTTTGGCTCGCCGGAGCACATACATATGAATTCTGTACGGAGACAAATTTCCATACAGCATTCAAATGAAGTTAGGACCAAAGCGACTTTGGATCTAAGATCTGAAGCTCACATCGCTCAACACTACTACTGGAAATGCCAACTTGAATTGTAGCTACAACTGGCTGAGTTGGCAATGGCCATGCTTTCCTGCCTGGCTAGTAGTGTGGCATCAGAGCGGGTGTTCATTGCGGCGGGGGGGCATAGTTACCTCCAAAATGTTGAGAGACTAACCTTTATAAAGATGAATTGGGCGTGGATCAACCCAGACTTCCAGCTACTGATGCCTGATGTTCTGTGTTGACATCACTGTTTATTTTTCCGTTCTTCTTATCCGCCAGAAGAACAGGAAAAAAGGATCTTTTATTTTATGCATCTGTTAGGCTGCTTTCACACTAGCATTTTTGCTGGATCCGGCAGGGTTCAGCAAAAACGCTTCCGTTACTGATAATAAAACCATCTGCATCCGTTATGAACGGATCCGGTTGTATTATTTGTAACATAGCCAAGACGGATCCGTCATGAACTCTGTGGAAAGTCAATGGGGGACGGATCAGTTTTCTACTGTGTCAGAGAAAACAGATCCGTCCGCATTGACTTGCATTGTGGGTCATGACGGATCCGTTTTGGTCCGCATCCCAGGAACGAAAGCTTTCCATTCTGTTCAGTTACATTTTGTCCCCATTGACAATGAATTGGGACAAAACGAAAGCATTTTTTTCCGGTATTGAGACCCTATGACGGATCTCAATACCGAAAAATGCTAACGCTAGTTTGAAACACAGATGAGAAGCAAATATTTCCATTACTTTTTATCTCCTGTTTTGGACTTACTCCTATTTTTGGCCTACACATACTGATCAAATACTGATGTAAAATACTGACCGTGTGAAAAAGGCCATTAAAGTCCTGCATCATGGCTTTTTTTCTTTGTTAAAAGAAAACTGATTTCAGACATAAATGGCCAAAATGGATGTAAATTGAGCATGAGGTCTCTCACATGATCAGTATTTTGCATCGGTATTTGATCAGTATTTGTAAACTAAAAGCTTACAATGACTGATCAAATACTGACCATCTGAAAGAGGCTTTATAGATGCTCAAAATGCAGTATTCTTTTTCTTTTTTTAGTTTTCTGTTCTTCTAACGCATCAGAAAAACTGAAAAATAAACCGTGATTTAAAAACTGCCTTACTCCCACTTTCTGCCCCCACTCTGTTATAGGGCCAATATTGTCATTGTTACTGCCACTACTGCCACTCTCCACACTCTGTTCTTGCATTTCAGCAATTCTTTTGGGGAAAGGAATACCCTCCCAATAGAACGGTCTGCCATTGCACCACTTGATTTACGACATTCCAACTCGCTGGAAATTCCAACTCGCTGGAAATCCACCTTGCATATGCTAGATCTTCTGCACGACCAGCGTAGACTAGTGAATGTTTCCGTTATGCACCATACCACCTTAGCTGGGAGCATGTGTTGGTCCCTTCGAAGAGGCCACCAGATTTGTCACTAGGTTCAACTGCGGCATCAATGATGTCATCCCCCTGATATTTATCTTAGAGCAGACGCTCATGCACCAAGGGAGGGCAGAAAAAGAAAAGCTTACACATTTTGCTGGCTGTCTTGTAGCTGTTGGGGACCCACACAGAGAGAGTCCCATGAAGGATGAGTAGCTACCACTGGAGGAGGAGGAGTGGTGCCATGGTAGAGGTAGAGCCAGAGGCTGTAGATGATGACACTGGCCATGATCAATTATCTCAGTGGAAGCCAGAATGGCAAGCTGTATGCTTGTTTGCTTAAGTAAAGACAGCTGCATACTTACCATCAAGCAATTTGATGATCACTGGATAGCCATGCTTTTAGACCCTCACTATGAAAGCAAAATGGGGGAATATTTTCCTCATGTTGAAAGAGAGGTCAAATTACTTTTTACAAGGAAACACGGTATATGCAGCTTTTGGCTGAGGCCCATCTCTGTCTCCTGATGAACCACCCACCTTCTCCCGTCTTTGCTACCACAAGCAGCAGAAGTTGCAGTAGCTAGTACAATGGAGCAATTTTTTCATGTACCATGCCAGGCTGACTCAAATCAGCAAATGAAGATGTACTGCCTCAACATCCAGGTTCATCCTTACCTGGACTCTGGTCTTTCTGGGCATCCATGTACAATGTTCACTGACCCCATGGACTTCTGGGCAGGAAGATTGAAGCAGTGGCCTGAACTGGCCCAGTATGCTCTCTCTATGTCATCTCAGAGAGTTTTCATCGCGGCATTTGGTGCTGTCATCCCTAAACAGACAAAATTGTCCTCTGCCAGGGTACAAAACATCACTTTTGTCAAAATGAACAGGGAATGGATCCATAAAGATTTTCACATTCCTCTGGCTGAGGCCAATGAATAGATCTGAAGGTGCCCCATCAAGCCCCTGCTGCTATCTGCTGTCTATCATCATGTTCTGTACTACATGGTTGCTGCCGCTATATTTCCACTGCCGTGGTCTGCCTGCCTACCATCATGTTCCATACTGTATGACGGCTGCCACCATCATGTCATTGCCGCTGTCTGCCTGCCTACTATCATGTTATGTATGGTATGGCTGCTGCTACTGCCACAGCTACTACTCCCTGCTGCTAATCCCCCTACTGCCCCTTCCATTGCCCATACTGCCACACCAGAATTGATTTGGGTCCGAATCAAATTGTTTAAAAAATTTCAAGACATTCGAATTTCAAGACTTTCGCTCATCTTGCATGGGTGGGTTCACATCATGTTTTTGCAATCTGTTTAACTTATACTTTGGGGGGGATAAAAAGATACAAAAGTATAGCACACCATGCTTTTCTATTCTGCAGAGTCCAGTAAAACTGTATATGGTAATGTATACTTTCTGTATGCCATCTGTTAACATACAGTCTGGTCCATAAATATTGTGACATCGACACAATTCTAACATTTTTGGCTCTATACACCACCACAATGGATTTGAAATAAAATTAACAAGATGTACTTTAACTGCAGACTGTCAGCTTTAATTTGAGGGTATTTACATCCAAATCAGGTGAACGGTGTAGGGATTACTACAGTTTGCATATGTGCCTCCCACTTGTTAAGGGACCAAAAGTAATGGGACAATTAGCTTCTCAGCTGTTCCATGGCTCAGCTGACAGTCTGCAGTTAAAGCACATATTGGTTTTATTTCAAATCCATTGTGGTGGTGTATAGAGCCAAAAATGTTAGAATTGTGTCGATGTCCCAATATTTATGGACCTGACTGTATATGTTTTTTGTGAACCCAGTCTAAACTAAAGTATATAGTGTTTTATTATTGAAGTCAATGCCTAGATTTACTAATCCTGTAGATGGTGTAATCTTAGAGGGCCTTTCTAGACCTGCACCAGACGTACCGCAGAGGCTCAGGCTGGATGATAAATCTGGTGCAGGGATAGACCATTTTCACTGACTCTATAATTACTATTGGTTGGCTTACATTAATACAGGACTTCTTTGTACTAAGGCCTACCCCCTTGTCGAGTAAGTCAGAAAAAGTGTAAAAACCCTAGTGGCACCAACTTGCACCACATTTTAGACAGGTTTTAGGTGTATACACCTTAATAAAGCAGGGCCCATATATACACAGTGTACAGTCAGCTCCAAAGCTTCTGGTGGCTGTATGTGGTCAGAATTTTACCTTTTTAAAAGGTTTTTGCAGCCATAGAAAAAGAAAATTTCAGTAGGATGCTAATGGTTTAAAAAAAAGATTCATACCCCACTGCTGCCATTCAGATGGTGCCCGGGCCCACAATGTGTGCAGCTTTTTGCTGACATAGCGGGAATGTTGCTCACTCAATCACTGGGATTGGCTGAGCGACATTCCCAGCCATTTCCTGCTGTGTGAGGATCTCAGGGAATAGATGACAGTGGAGACTTAGGCACCATCAGAATGGCTGCAATGGGGTTGGAGAGGTGAGGTACCTATTTTATTTGTTATTTTTTTTACTGGATATATTTTCCACCTGAATTCATAATAACATTTTTATTTACATGTATATATTTTCAGAAATTTTGCTGGAATCAGTCTTTTTAAGTGTGGACCCATATATGAGGTAAATAAGTTTAATAATAATTATAGTAAGGCCTCATGCACACGACCGTATGTATTTTGCAGTCCGCAAAAAACAGATCCTTAAAAAATACAGATGACGTCCGTGTGTATTCCGTATTTTGCGGAACGAAACAGCTGGCCCCTAAAAGAACAGTACCATACTTGTCCGTAATGCGGACAATAATAGAACATGTTCTATTTTTTTTGCAGAACGGAAATACGGACATACAGAAACGCAATGCACACGGAGTAACTGCTGTTTTTTGCAGACCAATTGAAATGAATGGTTCCGTATACAGTCCACACAAAAAACGGAACGGACACGGAAAGAAAATACATTTGTGTGCATGAGCCCTAAGTTATATTTTGTTGGTCAATTTGATTCCAATTTTGTCATTTGTGGGTTGTTGGTGTAAACTAAACGCTGAGTAGAGTACTAGGTGAGAAGCCGCTAAAATGGCACAACGGCCCAGAACAAATATTATGAATGTGAATATATATATATATATATATATATATATATATATTAGATTCTCTACATACATGAATATGTCAGCAATGATCATTTTCCCCCTCTTTTTTTTTTTTTGTGGTGGTTTCTCTGGTGTTTTTCAGGCACAAAATGGGGGTCATTTATCAATCTGAAATATAACCGTGGCGCTGCAATCTGCGACTTCTCCCTGCTCAGGCCAGGTCTAAAATTTTGGATTGGGAAGGGGATGGGCCGTTGGGCTTATCTCATTTACCATTTTCTACGCCTGTTTTAGGGGTAGAAAAAGGTCTAAATGTAAGACAGTTCGAAAACTGTTTTACATTTTGAACTGTCTGAGGATCTGCCGACGTTATGGAGAGGCCGGCGCCTCTTCTTAACTTCGCCGGATCCACCGCCTGCTTAGGGCTTTATTAAGACTGGCATCTAAAATGTTGGTCGCAATAAATGTCTCCCCAATGTGTCTTACCACTAGCATTTTTCCCCTATAGAGAATGGGATGAAAACACCAGAGCTTAAGCATTTTTGAAAAGAAAGAAGCCAGAACAACAACAAAAAAAAAAACTGTTGTGAAAAAAATCACAAAAATGCAGAAAAACAGCACTAAGTATGGCAGAAATCATTAAGGGAACAATGGCCAGTACCACATATTAATATATCTTATTCTTTACAGTTTTGCTACTGCGTTTTTTTAACGTGGGCAGTCCAAGGAAAATATTCCTAGTACTGCTTTTATGGAAAACCATGTTGCAATACCTCATGTAAAACCATGATCATGTGGTTGTTAAATAATGTTTTTCCCATCAAAGTCAAAAGGGGAAGAGGCAGACCCATGATTAATATGCTAAGCTACATTTTAAAGGGGTTAGCTCAATAATTTTTTGTTTAGCAAAAAAAACTCAATGTGGGAGATTTAAAAAAAAATGGTGTTAAGTAGAACTGGCTTAGTTGCCCATAGCAACCAATCAGATTCCACCTTTCATTTTTCAGAGCTCCTTTGGAAGCTGAAAGGTGGAATCTGATTGGTTGATATGGGCAACTAAGCCAGATTTCCTTTACAACACTTTTGATAAATATCCCCCGGAATTCTGAGCATCTTTTGTAGTGATGTATATTTAGAGATTACATTTAAGACTTATAATAGCGTCACCTAGCAGTTCAGCCCCATAGTACACCCTCTTTTCTACATGTTCAGAAATGGACATACATGAGCTGTTTCTGTGCTCTATTTCTCCATCTTTGGTGTGGAAGGATCCCTGAGATTAAAGGGGTTGTCCATGATTAGAAAAACATAGCTGCTGTCTTCCAAAAAAAGCACCACCGCTGTCCACAGGTTGTGTGCAGTATTGCAGCTCTGCCCCATTTACTCCTACGGAGGTATGCTGCAATACCCGACACAACCTATGGACAGGGGTGGTGCTGTTTTTGGAAGAAAGCAGCCATGTTTATCTAATGCTGGACAACCCCTTTAAGCCTTCCCTGCTTGTCAGAAGAGGAGAATGTCATTGTGCATGTTCAGCATCTATACTCACAAGCAGAGGAAAATAAAATGACGTTCTTTTCCTCTGACAAGCAGAGAAGACAATGCAGATTATGGGATAGCCTTCCCCGCAGCAGGCATCATCCCACTTCTAAAGATTACAAATTGCATATACTTATCCACATCTGAACTCATAGGTTTATTCAGTACGGGGAAGGGAGGGGGGGCCTGAACCGCTGGGTAGTGCTTATCAATGAAATATCCGTTCACATAACATACACTCACCTAAAGAATTATTAGGAACACCTGTTCTATTTCTCATTAATGCAATTATCTAGACAACCAATCACATGGCAGTTGCTTCAATGCATTTAGGGATGTGGTCCTGGTCAAGACAATCTCCTGAACTCCAAACTGAATGTCAGAATAGGAAAGAAAGGTGATTTAAGCAATTTTGAGCGTGGCATGGTTGTTGGTGCCAGACGGGCCGGTCTGAGTATTTCACAATCTGCTCAGTTACTGGGATTTTCACGCACAACCATTTCTAGGGTTTACAAAGAATGGTGTGAAAAAGGAAAAACATCCAGTATGCGGCAGTCCTGTGGGCAAAAATGCCTTGTGGATGCTAGAGGTCAGAGGAGAATGGGCCGACTGATTCAAGCTGATAGAAGAGCAACGTTGACTGAAATAACCACTCGTTACAACCGAGGTATGCAGCAAAGCATTTGTGAAGCCACAACACGCACAACCTTGAGGCGGATGGGCTACACCAGCAGAAGACCCCACCGGGTACCACTCATCTCCACTACAAATAGGAAAAAGAGGCTACAATTTGCACGAGCTCACCAAAATTGGACTGTTGAAGACTGGAAAAATGTTGCCTGGTCTGATGAGTCTCGATTTCTGTTGAGACATTCAAATGGTAGAGTCCGAATTTGGAGTAAACAGAATGAGAACATGTATCCATCCTCTGATGGCTACTTCCAGCAGGATAATGCACCATGTCACAAAGCTCAAATCATTTCAAATTGGTTTCTTGAACATGACAATGAGTTCACTGTACTAAAATGGCCCCCACAGTCAACAGATCTCAACCCAATAGAGCATCTTTGGGATGTGGTGAAATGGGAGCTTCGTGCCCTGGATGTGCATCCCTCAAATCTCCATCAACTGCAAGATGCTATCCTATCAATATGGGCCAACATTTCTAAAGAATGCTATTAGCACCTTGTTGAATCAATGCCACGTAGAATTAAGGCAGTTCTGAAGGCAAAAGGGGGTCCAACACCGTATTAGTATGGTGTCCCTAATAATTCTTTAGGTGAGTGTATTTAAAGGGATTCTGTCACCAAGTTTTGGGATATAGAGATGCGGACATGCACGGCTAGATCGCCGCTAGCATGTCCGCAATATACCGGTCCTATAGGGCTGTGTGCTTTTATTTTCTTTAACCGCTTGCCGCACACGTAACGCCGAGATTTCCTGTGAACGCACGCTCACAGGAGCGCGCGTTCACAGGATCGCAAAGTTAATAAGTTGATCTACAGCCTGCCAGCAGCGATCATTCGCTGGGAGGCTGTAGATGCGATTTTTTTAACCCCAGAAAGGTATATTAGACGCTGTTTTGTTAACAGCGTCTAATATACCTGCTACCTGGTCCTTTGGTGGTCCCTTTTGCTTGGATCGACCACCAGAGGACACAGGCAGCTCTGTAAGTAGCACCAAGCACCACACTACACTACACCCCCCCCCTGTCACTTATTAACCCTTTATTAACCCCTGATCACCCCATATAGACTCCCTGATCACCCCCCTGTCATTGACACCCCCCTGTAAGGCTCCATTCAGACGTCCGTATGTATTTTGCGGATCCGCGGATCCGCAAAACACGGACACCGGCAATGTGCTTTCCGCATTTTGCGGATCCGCAGATTGCCAGAACTATATAGAAAATGCCTTTTCTTGTCCGCAATTGTGGACAAGAAAAGGACATGTTCTATATTTTGGCGGAACAGAAGTGCGGACCCGGAAGTACAGATCCGCAATTCCGGATCCGAGCGGGACAAAGTCTGTCCCCATAGAAATGAATGGGTCCGCAATTCCGTTCCGCAAAATGCGGAACAAAATTGCGGACGTGTGAATGGGGCCTAAGGGTCCCTTATCACCGCCAGTTAGTTAGCTACTTGTTAGGTAGTTAGCGCCCAGCCCACCGCACTGCAGTCACTGATTAGTCGCTGATTAGCGTCATCGCTGTCGCTAATCAGCACTAGTACTATATAGTATCTGTATGTGATCAAACTGATCGCAATCAGATCTATATCAGTACATTAGGGTCACCTTAGGCTCTACAAAAAACGCTGTGTTCGCCCGATCAGGCCTGATCTTGTGCGCACACTTGCGTTCAGTCCGCCCCACCGCATTGACAAAAATATTTTTTTTCTGATCACTGCAAAAACACTGTAAAATCGCTGCGGCGCTATAAAAATCACTTTTGAGCTTTTTGGATCTTTATTAGCGATCGCAGGTTTTTTGTTTTTTGCACATTTTTGGCAGAGATTTTTTCATCCACATTGATCGATGCGAATGAAGAAATCTGTGCCGTTCATATTTTCTTTCAGCCCAGAGGCTGAACGAAAAAAAAATATCTCATTACCCGTATGCTCAATATAAGGCCTCATGCACACGACCATGCCGTTTTTTGCGGTCCGCAAACCACGGATCCGCAAAAAACGGAAGGTGCCCGTGTTGACTTCCGCAATTTGCTGAACGGAACGGGCGCCGGCAATATAAATGCCTATTCTTGTCCGCAAAGCGCGGACAAGAATAGGACATGTTATATTTTTTTAGCGGGGCCGCGGAACGGAGCCACGGATGCGGACAGCACACGGAGTGCTGTCAGCATCTTTTGCGGTCCCATTGAAATGAATTGGACCGCATCCGAGCCGCCAAAACGGCAGCTCGGATGTGGACCCAAACAACGGTCGTGTGCATGAGGCCTAAGGAGAATAGCACAAACTCCTAATGCTGGCCATACATGTAATGATTGCGGAGACCCTCAAATGCCAGGGCAGTACAAACACCCCACAAATGACCCCATTTTAGAAAGAAGACACCCCAAGGTATTCGCTGAGGGGCATATTGAGTCCATGAAAGATTGAACTTTTTGTCACAAGTTAGCGGAAAGGGAGACTTTGTGAGAAAAACAAAAAAAATCAATTTCCGCTAACTTGTGCCAAAAAAAAAATCTTCTATGAACTCGCCATGCCCCTCACGGAATACCTTGGGGTGTCTTCTTTCCAAAATGGGGTCACATGTGGGGTATTTATACTGCCCTGGCATTTTAGGGGCCCTAAAGAGTGAGAAGAAGTCTGGAATCCAAATGCCTAAAAATGCCCTCCTAAAAGGTACTCGTTGGACTTTCGGCCCCTTTGCGCATCTTGGCTGCAAAAAAGTGTCACACATGTGGTATCGCCAAACTCAGGAGAAGTAGGGCAATGTGTTTTGGGGTGTATTTTTACATATACCCATGCTGGGTGAGAGAAATATATCTGTAAATTGACAACTTTGTATAAAAAAATTGAAGAAGTTGTCATTTACAGAGATATTTCTCACACACAGTATGGGTATATGTAAAAATACACCCCAAAACACATTGCCCTACTTCTTCTGAGTATGGCGATACCACCGGTGTGACACTTTTTTGCAGCCTAGGTGCGCAAAGAGGCCCAAATTCCAATGAGTACTTTTAGGATTTCACAGGGCATTTTTACGCATTTGGATTCCAAACTACTTCTCACGCTTTAGGGCCCCTAAAATGCCAGGGCAGTATAAATACCCCACAAGTGACCCCATTTTAGAAAGAAGACACCCCAAGGTATTCCATGAGGGTATGGTGAGTTGTGAAATGTAATGTTTTTATTAATGTTAAAATTTTCTTTTTTGTCACAAGTTAGTGGAATATGAGACTTTGTAAGAAATAACAAAAACAAAAAAATAAATCAATTTCCGCTAACTTGTGCCCAAAAAAAAAATCTTCTATGAACTCGCCATGCCCCTCACGGAATACCTTGGGGTGTCTTCTTTCAGAAATTGTGTCACTTGTGGGGTATTTATACTGCCCTGGCATTTTAGGGGTCCTAAAGCGTGAGAAGTAGTTTGGAATCCAAATGCGTAAAAATGCCCTGTGAAATCCTAAAGGTACTCATTGGAATTTGGGCCCCTTTGCGCATCTTGGCTGCAAAAAAGTGTCACTCATGTGGTATCTCTGTACTCAGGAGAAGTAGGGCAATGTGTTTTGGGGTGTATTTTCTTACATATACCCATACTGTGTGTGAGAAATATCTCTGTAAATGACAACTTTTAAAAAAAATTTATACAAAATTGTCAATTTACAGAGATATTTCTCTCACCCAGCATGGGTATATGTAAAAATACACCCCAAAACACATTGCCCTACTTCTCCTGAGTACGGCGAGATTACGGCAATCTATCGTTGATGAAAGGAGGAAATTCGGAGGACATAGGCGGTGCTGGGCTCCTTCACAGGCGGGCGTGGCTGGGCACCAGGAAGGTTCGTCTAGCCCCTTGGGCACCTTCAAGACTAATTTACATATATCTAAAATCTTTTTTTAAAGAAAATAAAAGCACACAGCCCAATAGGACAGGTATATTGCGGACATGCTAGCGGCGATCTAACCGTGCATGTCCGTATCGCTATAGCCTAAAACTTGGTGAAAGAATCCCTTTAATGTGTCCCAATATAAAATATGTTTTAATTACGTGCTGTATGTGACTAACTCTAAAATTGTGGGATAACCCCTTTAACTCCCTTCTCTTACAGCACCATAAATATACAGCAGATGTGGGTGTTTTAAAGAGGGCACCCATTTTTGAGCGCAGCAGGCCCCATAGCCACCGGGTGCCTGCTATTTTCAACAGCAGACACCCTAATGTCTGCATTCAGTGATGATGCTGATGGAGATATTTAACCCTCAGATGCCATGGTAAAACGTGAACACAGCATCACTAAAACCAGAAGCCCAATGCTTCCCAGCCCAGGATGTATGTCTTCCCCTGGTTGAGATCGGGGAAGGTATTCCATAGTAGTAATAGGCCTGAGCCTGTACAAGGCTTCCATGCTTATTACGAGTATATTCCAATGCTGGCAACCATGCCTTGTAATACAGTATACTGAATTCTGTAAGGCCCCTTTCACACGGGCGAGTATTCCGCGCAGATGCGATGCGTGAGTTGAACGCATTGCACCCGTACTGAATACCGACCCATTCATTTCTATGGGGCTGTGCACACGAGCGGTGATTTTCACGCATCACTTGTGCGTTGCGTGAAAATCGCAGCTGCTCCTCTTTGTGCGTTTTTCACGTAACGCAGGCCCCATAGAAATGAATGGGGTTGCGTGAAAATCGCAAGCCTCCGCAAGCAAATGCGGATGCGGTGCGATTTTTACGCACGGTTGCTAGGTGACGATCGGGATGGGGACCCAATCATTATTATTTCCCCTTATAACATGTTTATAAGGGAAAATAATAGCATTCTGAATACAGAATCCATAGTAAAATAGGGCTGGAGGGGTTAAAAAATAAAATAAAATAATTTAACTCACCTTAATCCACTTGTTTGCGCAGCCGGCATCTCTTCTGTCTTTATCTGTGAGCAATAGGACCTTTGATGACGTCACTACGCTCATCACATGATCCATCACCATGGTGATGGATCATGTGATGGACCATGTGATGAACGCAGTGACGTCATCAAAGGTCCTATTGCTCACAGATGAAGACAGAAGGAGATGCCGGCTGCGCGAACAAGTGGATTAAGGTGAGTTAAATTATATATATTTTTTTTTACCCCTCCAGCTCTATTGTACTATGCATTCTGTATTCAGAATGCTATTATTTTCCCTTATAACAGGAAATAATACAATCTACACTACAACTAACCCAAGCCTGAACTTCTGTAAAGAAGTTTGGGTCTGGGTACCACATTCGGTTTTTTATCATGCGCGTGCAAAACACATTGCACCCGCGCGATAAAAACTGAACATCGGAACGCAATCGCAGTCAAAACTGACTGCAATTGAGTTCCTACTCGCGCGGGTTTGCCGCGATGCACCGGGACACATCCGGACCTAATCCGGACACGCCCGTGTGAAAGAGGCCTAATGGATAAAAATCCATTACAGAATACAAATGATAATATAATGATTGCAGGTTATAGTCATCTAGGAGGACAAAACAAAGTTAAAAAAAAGTAAATGTTTTAAAAATATAAAAAAAAAATATTCAAATCAACCCCCTTTCCCCAAAAGTAAAATAAAAATAAACGAACAATATAAAAAATAAACATCATAGTCATCAGTGTGTATGAAAACACATGTACTATTTAAATACATATAAAAAAAAATATTAAAATGGCCAATTTGTTCTTTTCATTGATTCACCTCCCCAAAAAAATGTAATAAAAGGTGATAAAAAAAAGTCCTACACAACCCAATGACATAATTGGAAAGTACAGATCATTCAGCAGAAAATGAGCCCTCAAACAGCTCCATAGACATAAAAGTAAAGTTGCGGGGGTTCTAATATGGTAATGCAAAAAAAAAATAAATTGCTTTTTCAACCAAAATTTGTTCTTTTTTAGAGATTAAAACACAAGAAAAACTATACAAATGTCGTATCGCAGTAATTGTATTGACCTGGAGAATGAAAGGAACAGGTTAGCTTACCACTCAGGGAATTCTGTAAAAATGAAACCCATAAAGCATTTTTTTTTTCCCAATTCATCCTATTTGGAATATTTCCAGCTTCCCACTACATCGTATGCAACAGTAAATGGTATCATTAGAATGCACGACTTGTCCTGCAAAAACCAAGCCCAAATATGTGAATGGGAAAAAAAGTTATGGTTTCGGGAAGGTCTAGAGTAAAAAACGCTCAACAAAAAATCCCCCTGGATTAAAGAGGTTAAGGGTTGTTTAAGACACAGCAGTTTTTGGTGCATTTCTTTTTAGCTAAAGCCAGTAATAGATTCCAAATGAATGAGAAAGATAAAGGACAGACTTATACTTCATTGCTGGATCTATTTCTGGCTTTGGGTCAAAAACTGTCACAAAAACTGATGGTTTCAGCCATGGAAAAATGTTGATACATATTTTCCAAGCAGAATGGATTTCACTGCCATTCCGTAATGAATCCGCAGCAAAATCTGCATGTGTTAGTTGCGGATTTGCCCTGAAATTCACCCTTTGCAATACAATCCACAATGAAAATCCTCAAAAACCTGCCCTAAGTCCTGAAAACATTACTGTAAATATGGTGACAATCAAAGCTTAGAAATCCCAGTCTCAGATTCTCACCCACTTTTCAATACTTGCAGCAGAAGGCCACAGAGTGCCATTTATTGGGTACATTTGATTGGCAGTGAAAATTAATTTCTGAGTCTGAAGAAACTGGTAATGCATATTTTCTTTTTGTCAGATTTTATTGTTAAATACCACAGAAATGGGCATTTTTTGAAGGGTAAAACAATATTTAGTGAATACTCATGATGACATGCAAGCAGCACTAACCTAATTCTTTTATATCTTACAGGCCGTATAGTAGCCGGACTATGAAAGGAGGGGATGTAATGATAGGATCCCAAGTTGCCAGGTAATATATATAATCCATGCCTTTCAGGACAGATGGGTCTTGGGTTGTCAGACAGCAGGTTACGAGATTCCTATTCATTTTTCACTTCTGTTAACTAAGGAGTATATATGTTTAATATGTTTGATAATGTACAGTAAAAAAGTAATAAAAGTAACCCTCCATTTTAAGAAAACAAAATCACATGAACTCGGTAACAAAAAGAATACTTTCGTGGTGCTCTCCTTTTCATCTTTTTAGTTGCAGATCCTGCTAGTTCTCAAGCTCCTCTGTCATCCAAAAGGGGTTGTCTGGTAATTTGATATTGATGATCTATCCTCAGGATAGGTCATCAATATAAGATCGTCAGGGGTCTGCAGGGAAACCCCTGCTGATCAGCCGCTAGAAGAGGCCATGTGATGTCACCATAAATCTGTAACATCAGCCTAATTGCAGCTCAGCCGGATTGATGTGAATAGGGCTGAGCTGCAACGCAAAGAAAAGACGCTGTACAATGTACTTAGCGGAAAGATGCCGGGAGCCGGATTTGCTCACCAAAGCTACAGTGAGCACAGCGGCTCCCTGATTTAACTGATCAGCCGAGGTGCCGGAACGTGGACCCCTGACGATGTGATAATGATGACCTATCCTGGGGATAGATCATCATTATATTTACATGGATAACTCCTTTACTGAACCAGAGGGTCATTTTAAATAATTTCACTGCTGCAGGACCTTATCAATCATTTTTTTTTAAGCTAAATTGTGAATAATAAAAAAATGTAAAAAAAAAGTTAAAAAATGGACTAATGACTTTCTGGTTGCAATCAGCTGTTTTGGGGTTCTTGTCCTCATCAACAGAGCAATGCTACATCAAAGGCCTATCACCTGGCCAATCAGTAGCCTGCTTTATACTGAAGGGGAACAGGATCTCTGAAACAGTGCTATTTTGTAGGAGATATTGGCTTGCCTGATATCCAAAGTCACGTTTCAAGGCTCTTTCATAGGTCAGATGTTGACTTACAGGGTAGTTACCCACAGGTTAGTCAGAACGTTTAATTCCACAGGAGGAGAGCTAATTTGTGCGTTTACAATGCATACAGATGTAGTAGCACTTGCAAACACAGGTTTCACATTGCGTTACTAACGAATCGCGACTTCTCCTCTTTCATTCCGAATGAAATAACAATTCTAACAGCAGTACACAACAAGGCCAGTAGATGGCAGTGTTAACTTAAAGTACATAATGACACTACATTACACTATAAATGTAACATTATAAAGTGTATATGTAGTGTGGTAAGGTGAACAGAAAAGTGTATGGTAAAGTCCTGGCAGGGGTGGATATCCCACCCAGCTTCCTCAACTGGTGAGGTAAATAAGATCCAGAAGGTTAAAATGGTCTCAGCAATGTGTAGGTTGCTGAGACAGCTTTGTTAAGTTTATGGGCTGGATTTTATTGGACTGGGAGAAGGTAGGATTGGTAGAGGGACCTCCCCAGTCCACCCCATTCCGGGACAGGTTTTTCCCTAGCCTGAGGGATCCCAGCTGAAGCCAGCTGGGATCATCAAGGGGAAATAAAGCACAGTCCAGGCTATCAGTCTGGGTGTCGGGATTCGAACCAGTGACCAGCCATGTCCCAGGCAGTAGCTCTAGCCACTAGACTACCAACCCTTCTGGACATTTCCTTCTACTGAACTCTTTGATCTACCTTGTTCCAGGCTTGCCTTGTTAATCTCTGTGATTCCTTGCACCTGCTACTTCCTCTTTATAAGCCCAGCCTCTTGCACCAGATCCCTGCTGGTTATTGTTCTTCTGGACTTGATCCTGCTGCATCTACTGCTGTTCCTCTGCTGCTACTGCTACCAACTTGACTGCTGCCGACCTTGGAATTGTCCCCGACTACTCTTCTGTCCCCGACTACTCTTCTACCAACTGAACTGCTTCCACCATTCCCGATCCGGATTGTCTGACCACGCTCACTGCCGCCTGCCCTGACCCACCGCCTGCTAACCGATTACGCCTCTGTCTGACTTCCTGCAACTACAACCTGCCTGCGGTCCTTGCCACTGGGCTCCACCTCCAGCCAGCTATCCTCTGACTCAGGTGAGCCTGTAGGATTGTAACAGAATAACCAGCCCAAAAAATGGAGTCCGCGATGGCCACCCTGCGCAAACAAGTCTCCGAACTTCAGGAGTTTGGCACCTCTGCCCAAAAGGAAATGACTCAACTTCAAGGCGCAATCCAGAGCCAACAGAGAGAAATTATCGACTTACAGAGTCAACTACTGGACGTACGCAGCGCGGTCACAGACTCCCGCATGCCTCCCCCGTCAAAGTTTAACGGCGATCGGAGCCAGTTTCGGGGGTTCCTCAACCAGTGCCGTATCTACTTTCAGATGCAGCCGGGCTCCTTTTCCTTGGACAGAAAGAAGATCCTGTTCATCATTAACCTTCTAACTGATGAGGCCCTGGCATGGGCATCCCCATATGTGGAGTCCCACAGTCTCTTATTAAATAATCTAGACAACTTCACCGCAGCCATGAGCCAAGTCTTCGACGACCCTAACCGCTGCGCGACTGCCGAGGCTAGGCTGCACAGTCTACGGCAGGGAAGACGCTCTGTAGCCGAGTATTCCTCCGAGTTCCGCCGCTGGGTCACGGACACCACCTGGAACCCCGCTGCTCAGAAAAGTCAATTTCGCCGCGGACTCTCCGAACTTATAAAGGATGAGCTCGCCAGGGTAGACGCCCCAGACGATCTGGATGACTTCGTCCAACTGTGCATCCGAATTGACCGGAGACTCGCGGAAAGAAGGAGAGAAAGACTCTGGTCCTTAGATAACAGGCCCGCGTACCCTTTCACTCCAATGACTCAGCCGGCTCACCAACCCTCCACCGAACTGATGCAGGTCGACACACTGCGCAAGACTCTATCGGCTGCTGAAAAGGAGAGACGACTGGCCGCGGGCCTCTGCCTTTACTGTGGCGAGCCAGGGCACTTCGCTATTAGGTGCCCCAATAAGATTTGCCGAACCATTGCTGTCACTGAATTACGGGAATTACAACAAGCTAAAATTTCACCCTTGGCCTCTGAAACCATGGACACTACAGGTACCGGGTCCCACTTCATTGTTCCCATCCTTATCACCATTGGGGAACGACAGCTTCCCTGCTCCGCAATGCTTGACTCGGGGGCCGGCGGAAATTTCATGGACTTGACCTTCGCCCATGAGAACAACATACCACTGGTAACCAGGGTAGCCCCCATCGATCTGGAAACCGTCGATGGGACCCCGCTCTCTTCTGGGCCGGTTACGCACCAGACCGCTGATCTTCAACTTCTCGTCGAACCCGATCATCAGGAAACCATTCACTTCTCCCTGATCACCTCCCCTAAGTTTCCGGTGATCCTAGGCATCCCTTGGTTGGAAACTCACAACCCCTCGGTGGACTGGGATGCCCGCTGCATACGGTTCCGCTCGGACTTTTGTTCTCAGAACTGTTTACGTAAATCCGTCCCTTCTCCGCCCGAAGAACCTACCATATTCGGACTATCCACCAAGGAGCTTTTACCCCCTCAATATCTGGAGTTCCAGGATGTCTGTGACAAAAGAAATGCAGATAAACTTTATAAGCCCAGCCTCTTGCACCAGATCCCTGCTGGTTATTGTTCTTCTGGACTTGATCCTGCTGCATCTACTGCTGTTCCTCTGCTGCTACTGCTACCAACTTGACTGCTGCCGACCTTGGAATTGTCCCCGACTACTCTTCTGCTTGTCCCTACCAACTGAACTGCTTCCACCGTTCCCGATCCGGATTGTCTGACCACGCTCACTGCCGCCTGCCCTGACCCACTGCCTGCTAACCGATTACGCCTCTGTCTGACTTCCTGCAACTACAACCTGCCTGCGGTCCTTGCCACTGGGCTCCACCTCCAGCCAGCTATCCTCTGACTCAGGTGAGCCTGTAGGATTGTAACACTGGGGAGAGTAATGCCTGGAGAAAGTCTGGGAAGCTGGCTGCCCTGCTGGCTAGAGAAGCCAAATTCTCTGTGTGAACGGTGTTCAATAGGTGAGTTAGGAACTTCACTGTATTAGCCAGAGCCCAGACGGGCAGGTGTTTATTTTAGTTTGGTTTATGTTTTGTGGTGCTGGTCCTTCACCTTACCCAGTGAATTATAACTGGGGTTGCCTGTATTGCCGGAGTGTGATAAATAAAGCAACATTTGGACTTTAACCCTGTGGTATGCAAGAGAATCTGTCATCGCCGCCCTACCTGAGAGTGTAACCCCTTACAGTAGGTATAATACTTCATCCCCCCATCCTGCAACTTCTGATGTTCCCATTTCAGGATGGCTGAGTGGGCGCGCGATCCTCCCAGCCTGCTTTACCACTCAGCTGCTATAATTAATATTAATTTAGATGGCCGGATCTATATCTAAAATCATATATCCTTTATTCTAAGAACAATGCCGGCTGAAAGGTTCTGATCCACACAGTCCATGACTGTGGGGATCAGAACCTTGTTAAATATGTAGATATATATATATATATATATATATATATACGGTATATACACATTGTTATTTTATTACTTAATCCCCCCGCAGCTCCTGATGTGCCCCATTTCAGGATGGCCGAGCGGGCACCCGAGCTATATACCTATTTATTTATACCTATTTTATTACTGTCTACTACACAATAATTCTGAAATATAAATCTCTTATATATATATAAAAATGAATTTCTGTCTGTCTGTCTGTCTGTCTGGACGTTCTTTATGCGCAACCAAACGACTGGAAAGATCTTCACCAAATTTGGCACACAGGTACATTAGGTGTCCGGGAAGGATATAGACCGGGCCTTCGCTCTCTAGGACGTACCATTCCTGAGATATTCCCCAAAAATTACCCACATTAGCCAATACAAGCCTGCAAGTCTTTCTCTTCAAATCCCAACTGCCATAAACAAAGTTTTACTCCAGGTTTCCATAACAACCCAACCATTTTTCTTTACTGCTTAAAGGGGCGGGCACTGTGAAGGTCACTGTTTTTAAAGGGGCAGGCACAGTGGAGGTCACTGTTATTAAAGGGGCGGGCACTGTGGAGGTCACTGTTATTAAATGGGCGGGCACTGTGGAGGTCACTGTTATTAAAGGGGTGGGCGCTATGAAGGTCCCTGTTAAAGGGGCGGACACTTTGAAAGTCACTGTTAAAGGGGCGGTCACTGTGAAAGTCACTGTTAAATTACAGAGCAGAGTAAGTCCTCCTGCTGTTATATGCCTCCTCTTTATATGTTTTTTGCCACTTTATATTTCAATGTGTTCAGTACCTTCTATGTGCTTGAGTTGAATACGGTATATTATTAATCTGCTTACCAGTGTTAGTTAGTGCGATTGTCCGCTGTTACTGGAAGAAAGACAACTACTGTATGGGCCCGTAATTGTGTATACAATGAAGAGAACACTTGATGGCATGGTTCCGTTCATTGTATAGGTGTATGTGGTGTATAATGAAGTTAATAATTTCTTACCTGGCAACAGGATCTGATTGGAGAAGTCATCGGCGAATGACGTCTGGGGAAAGTTGCAGGTGCCATTGGTGAATGATGATTGGTCCTGCTCTTTAATGGACGTTTCAGGTACCTATAAAAGAAGGAAACAACGGTTAGGGCACATTCACTGCAATGGACAACAAACAACTACCGCCCCCCCTCCTCTATATTGTCGCAATGTTAGATTCATTGGGTGAAGTCACTCATTATTTGAGTGGACGTGTTGTTTATTATTATATCTATTTAACAGTTAATTAGTTAGTTAAAGAATAAACATTGTGGCCTTTTCCTCCACATATATACTTATAAATAATTTCCTTAATAAATGTTATTTAGCAATTTATTGCACTTTGTAGTAATTTCTGGAACCTTTGCCCATCATGTATAGTAAAGTCAGCCACGTATGTATATACAGTAACTGCCACCAGTGACAGCGGACAATCGCACCAAAACACTGGTAAGCAGATTAATAATATACCATATTCAACTTCAATATTCATATTCAATATTTTTATATTTGTTTTGTTTTTATAAAGTATATAAGTATATTTACATTCTCTAATGAAACACGATATCGCTCTGTGCTCACGCGATTCCGCTGTGATCTCTAGTGCTGCTACATCTGTAGTAACTTAGTAACATAGTAACATAGTTTATAAGGCCGAAAAAAGACATCTGTCCATCCAGTTCGGCCTGTTATCCTGCAAGTTGATCCAGAGGAAGGCAAAAAAAAAAACTGTGAGGTAGAAGCCAATTTTCCCCACTCAATTCCTTCCCAACTCCAATCAGGCAATGAAAATAGCTCCCTGGATCAACGACCCCTCTCTAGTAGCTATAGCCTGTAATAGTTTTACACTCCAGAAATACATCCAGGCCCCTCTTGAACTCTTTTAGTGATCTCACCATCAACACCACCTCAGACAGAGAGTTCCATAGTCTCAGCGCTCTTACCGCAAAGAATCCTCTTCTATGTTTGTGTACAAACCTTCTTTTCTCCAGAATATGTAGAGGATGTGCCCTTGGCCTATAAAACTTCCAATACTAGTTCTAGTGTTCTTCACAAGGAGAACTAGTACTCTCAAGACCTACCTTATGTCAAAGACCTCACATCAGGCTAATCAACCACCCTGTTCTGTTACTCTGTACTGAGGCAACAACACTGAAACAGTTATTTACTGATTGGTCCTTTTTTCCTTTTGAAGAAGGCTCCTGGTGTAATATTTTTTGTCAAGCAAGGCCTGCTACATTTTGGACATTAACTATAGTGCATCTGTCTGCACTAGGTGGCACTACAGAGACAGCTTTTATTTTCTTGGAAGATAGCTAATCTGAATATACCATACAATAGATGATACTTTTACTATCCATAGCTTAAATATTATTATTATTAGTAGTAGTAGTATTGAAACTGGCTAACTATGAATCATACGACATTTGCATCTTTCTAGACATGGTTGTTCATGTTTAAAGACCTGTAACATTAGGGTAATCATAAATGTACTTTGTCTGCCTCATCTTTTCTACCCAACATATTTACAAACAGTTTTATACAGTAGAAGTCATTTATAAAATTGTAAAACAATAAAGTGTTCCTGGTATCCTAAATTATGTTAAAGGGAGCTTGTTTTGAAAACTTTAAACTTTTTTGTCATTTAGGATAATAGAAAGCAAAAATTCAGCATTCGCAGTGGGTGGATATTATGTTGGAAACTCTGGCTGGACAACACACTTTATATCTAACGGCAAAGGTCTGCTTCCACTGCCTTCTGAATGGCCTGGATCTCTGCCCAGATCATTGGCTCTCGGAACAGTAGGCATGCCTGGGTAAGCTTTTATTTAATGTTGATTTGATCTGGTTTACACGGGGCAGTTTTGGTTTTGAGGGAATTTTAAAGGGAACCTGACAGGTTATTTGTGCTAGCCTTTCTAAAGGCGGAATAAAGTAATGACAGACATGCTGACATCATAGGTCAGTCACTTATGTGTTAGCAAACTTTGAAAACTTGATACTTTGAACTTTTTCCATGGCCTGCAAGGAGTCCAACAATGATCATGATATGCAGGAAATCCCCTGCCGGCAGCTTATTGACAGATTCTCCCTATTATCCATTCAGCATGTGCCAGCAGCAGCTCTTACATAATACTATTTGAGACTTACAGATTTTATCTGTAACAGTGTAGAGGGCATAGGCCATATTAAATTAAATATCAATGAAGCACGTGATAAAAGAATATGTAGTGTACCGTATATGTCAAGTTTATAGCTAGTTAGTGTTATATGCCAGGGAAGGCAGCTCTTTGCTTGCAACTCTCCACATATAACACTCCCCACCCACGCTGTTTGTACTGTGCCCAGGGGTGGATTGGCCATAGACTTTACAGGGAAATTTCCCAGTGGGTCGATACCCAGGGAGCCGCCTGAGCCCTCCTCATGGCCAGTCAGTGGAAGTTTTTAGGGGTGTATTTTGTGCTGCGGGCAGTATTTTCTGAAGGACTATGGTATTTGGCTCTGTTGGGGTGGTATAATGTGCCACAATTGCTGGCTCTGCCTTCCATCAATTTGGACCTAACTTCAAAACGGTACCACTTTTAGTATTTTTTCCAGGGCCACTTTAAGTTCCCAGTCCGCCCCTGACTGTGCCACTGGTGTGTTTTAGACTTTGTGATTTATCAACACTATTCTGTATTTTATTAGTGTAACTGCATATTTTGGCCTTTTGGAAATCTGCAATCCTAAGGAAGGAGATGTAGTTCTTGTCAATAGTGCTGCTGGAGCAGTCGGATCAGTTGTAGGACAGATCGCCAAGATAAAAGTAAGTAAATGTGAAAGCAAATTTTTCTTTAAAATTAAATTTATTTCAAACCTGGTAAAATTAAGATAGCATTTTGTTTTACTGTCCTGTAGTTAATAGTCAAAGGCGTTGGGCCATCTCACATTTTGATGGCATATCAGTAGGATATGTCACCAATGTCCGATTGGTGCGGGTCCCACCTCTGGGACCTGCATCTATCTCTAGAACAGGTGCTGCCAAAAGGAAGGAGGGTGCATTGCACAAGCGCAGCTACCATTCACTTCTATGGGAGTACTCTTCATTTGCTTCTATGGGAGTTCCAGAAATAGCCAAGAATACTCGGTTCTTTTTAGAACTCCCATAAAAATGAATGAAGAGCATGTCGCATATGTGCAGTGCACTCCCCTTCACTTTGCAGGCCCCATTCTAGAGATAGGTGCTGGTCCCAGAGGTAGGACACACATCTATTGGACATTGGTGGCATATCCTAGTGATATGCCACCAAAGAGTGAGATGGACCAACCCCTTTAATGCTATTCTGTTTCACATTGCAAGCATCACAGACAACTTACTGTTACATTGTTGTGACCAAACACTGTTGCTTGACCTCTTTTGATGAAAGTCACCATAACTGGCAGCAATAAATTACCACGATTATCACTATTGATAGCACATTTTTATGTCCCAAATAGTTTATGAATTCTGGAAGGGCCATTTGTCAGAAAATTCTTAAATGTTTAGTGTTATATGAACACCCTAAAAACTCTTCTTTAATTGTGATGAATTAAGTTTATGCAATTAGAGGGATGTATCACCTTTGATCTTGTGTGTTTTTCTCTTAATTGACTCCGGATCTGTGATATCACCTGTTTGAAATGTTAGATTCTGTGTTCTGTTGATTAACAATAAAAAAAAAATATACAAAAAAAGAATTGAGGTGAATTTTTAGATAAGAAAGTGTTACATGTTGCATGGCATATTTTATAAACTGTCCCAGCTTTGCTCTATTTTTAAACCTCAGGGTGGTGAACAGGCTGAGGTATAGAAGTGGCCAGCCTAAAAAAAGAAGTCATTATTGTAATGTCATCCAAGGGCAAGGACATTGATTAAAGGTGTTTTGCAAAACTTTTTTTTACTAATGACTAGGGATAAGCGAATCGACTTCGGATGAAACATCCGAAGTCTATTCACATAAAACTTCTAATACTGTACCTCTGGATAGGTCATTAGTATCTGGTCGGTAGGGGTCTGACACCTGGGACCCCCACGGATCTGTTGCATGAGAAGGCAGCGGTGCTCCCAGTAGCGCTGATGCCTTCTCTCAGTTCAACAAGCACAGCACCACACATTGTATAGTGACTGTGCTTGGTATCGCAGCTCAGCCACATTCATTTCAATGAGGCTAAGCAGCACCTTGGCCATGTGACTAATGAACGTGATGTCACATGGCCTAGAGAAAGCTGTGAGAATGTGGTAGGGCTACTGCGAGCGCTAGTGTCTCTTCAAACGGCTGATCGACAGGGGTCCAGATTGTTGGATCCCCACTGATCAGATACTGATAGCCAATCCAAAGGATAAGCCATCAGCTAAAAAAAAAAAATTGGAAAACCCTTTTAAGCACAGGAGTGAGCTCTTCAATAGGGTGTTGGTGTCCTTAAAGTGTACTGGCTGTGCTAGAATGGTAAGTCGGAGCCTTTATTTCTTTCTGGCTGGGTGCTATATTCTGGTCAGCTTGGGATCTCGCACAGTGGCCAGATTTACTAATCCTAAAGATGGCGTAAGCTTAGACAGGATGTCTAGCCCTGCACATGATTTATCACAGGGGCTCCAGCAGGATGATAAATGTGGTGCAGGGATAGCCACTCTGACTCTGTATCAATTAATGGTTGGCATTTCAGACAGATTTTTACGCAAAATTGTGCATCTTAAGCTCTGTCCTTTCCCACAAAGATCCATCCCTTTCCACTAAGTCTCATCTTCTTGTCATGTCAAAAAAAAGTGTAGCAGCCCTACATGCTCCAAATTGCACCAACTTATGCCACTTTTTAGACAAATTTGTGTGAATGTTTTAGTCCTAAGCTGTGTTCATTATGACACCAGAAACAAAGAGAGAGATTTATCAAACTGGTGTAAAGTGGAACTGACTTAGTTGCCCATAGCAACCAGTCAGATTCCACCTTTCATTTTTCACAGCTTCTTTGGAAAATTAAAGGTGGAAAAAAATAGGACAGGTTATATTTTTTTGACGGACTGGAACCACGGATCATGGACGTGGATGACAAACGGTGCATTAGCCAAGTTTTCAACGGACCCATTGAAAGTCAATGGGTCCGCAGAAAATCATGAAAAACGGAACAACGGACACGGAATAAAACAACGGTCGTGTGCATGAAGCCTTAAAGTGGAGTGTGGGCCCGTCACATATCAAAATGTCATATGCAATTTTTGTATTTCTCCTTAGGGCTGTAAGGTAGTGGGATCTGCTGGTTCAGATGACAAAATCCAATATTTAAAAGAAATTGGCTTTGATGAAGCTTTTAACTATAAAACAGTGAGTTCTTTGGAAGAAGCCCTGAAGAAGGCATCTCCAGAAGGCTATGACTGCTATTTTGAGAATGTGAGTCTTGCTCTCTCTTGTATTGGGGAGGCAGGGGGAAAACAAAGCCACTCGAATTTAGAATAAAATGTGCGTATGTGTACATGAGTGATAACGCTATATTTGACCATAGTATGACTTTAATTTGGCATATTTTAGCAGCTTTCTCTTTTGCAGGCTATATCTCTAAGTCTCAGTTGAATCTAAGCTGGTGGGTGGAAACTAGCTGCTCCCCATATAATACCCCTAGAGATAACAAATTTGGCTCCATAATTCTGTTTCATTTAGAATCGCGCAAAAGTACAGTACAGTATGGGATATCATAGAGAAGTATTGGGCTAGTATAGATGTGAATAAAGCACTTGCGTGCTATATAACATTTACTGTTAGCTGCTGAATCATGTCTGTACTGTTCTGGGAGTTCTAAGGAATGATGTAATCTGTAGCTATCATCTCCTATGTCTGAGGGTGCAGTGAGACCTTATGGATGAATTAGATTAGTTTTAAATATCCAAGAACATTGAAGAATGAAGTAGCAATGTCAAGAAATTGATGTGGGACAAACAATAAATGTGAATACAAATACACAATATATTAAACACATTTTGTTCTTTGCTCTGTAGGTTGGTGGGAAATTTTCCGATGCTGCACTACCACAAATGAAGGATTTTGGAAGAATTTCTGTCTGTGGTGCGATATCCATGTATAATGATGCAGTGCCTCCATCAGGTAAATTTGTATGGCTGTTAATCAGTTTAATTCATGTATTAAATGGGTTGTGCAAAAATGGGGAGGGTTTTGGCAACCTCTTGGCCGGTCCTGTAAAGAGAAGCTTACTTACCTGCTCCCTGGTGCTGGCTCCCTGCTCCTTCTCTTCCAGCTCTGCTGGGCTCCCTTGCTGAAAACATTTACTTTGACATTGCCATGGCCAGTGATTGGCTGCAGGCAATGTCAAACCGGATGTTTACAGAGAGGGAGCACAGTGGCACAACTTTTACAGGTCCAGCCAAGTGGAGGGGTTGACTAAAAAAACAATTCTTGCACAACCCATTTAAGGACTAGGCTACACTACTTAATTTGAGGCTTCACCGGTTGTGTGGCAGAAACTGAATTGCACTATTTATTACCCAAGATACTGCTGCACATATTTTTTTCATAATTACTTGAATGAACTGAACTTCGGCATTCGGAGTTATATCATCCAATTTCAGGTGAATGCTAAATTCATCTTTAATGATCCTGAAAACATTCCAGCTACACAGCAAAGGTCCTATAGAGAGTCCCATAATGACATCTAAGACACATTCATGTAATTTATTCTCTCTACTTGTTAGAAAAACCCAAATGTGGGAGATCACCTCTAAATTAAAACTTGTGTAGTATATCCAGCTAACATTTAAGTCACCTAATAAAATTGCTGGGTTAGTATGGTTAGGGTCAAGCTATCCATGGCTCTACCGTGGTAGTAGTTATGAAAATGAAAGGCATATTTACATATGTAACATGTAGCATGTTTCCTTCAGTTTAACAAAAGAAATCTGCAGACCTAATGAATGTCAAGATTTTCAACTTTAATAAATTCAACTGAAAATAGATGTATTTGTTACCACCACTTTAAGAGGCACAATGGCCTAGATTTATTAATGTCTGTTAGAGAAATCTGTCTGCAAAGATTGGTGCATCTATGTTTCTACACTTTTTTCCAAATACATGACAAGGGGCAGTGCTTAGTGTATAGGGACGGAGATTCATGGGAAAGGGTGAAGGGCCTAATATGCACCATTTTGGCACCAAAATTGAGCCAGAATCTGTCTTAAAAATCTACATCAAAGTAAGCCAACCAATAGTTGGTATATAATCAGAGAAAAGTGTCTATCCCTGCACCAGATTTATCATCCAGCCTAAGACATTGTGATAAATCTTATGCAGGTCTAGACAGTCTGCCTACGTTTATGCTATCTTTAGGACTATTAAATAAAAAAAAGAAGCCAGAATTTTTAGCATATCCACCACCAAAAAAAAGCGATCAATTACAAGCGATCAATAACTATTATGTACACCAAAATGATACCAGTGAAAATTACAAGTCACAAAAATCAAGCCCTCACACAGTTCCTTATGAAGAAAAATAAAAAGGATATGTCTTGGGATGTAGAGATGCAAAACCATTTTTTTAAAGGTTTTTTATCGTGCAAAAGTAATAAAACGTAAAAAAAGACCTACAGTATATGACGCAAAAGAATGTTGTAAAATTCACAGTGTAAAAATGTAAAGGCAGTATTGATGTTTTTCTTACATTCCTCCCCTGAAAGAGTTACATGTAATAATCAGTGATTATTACGTGTGATAAATGTACCATTAAAAACTACAATTTATTCTGAAAAACAAAAAACAAGCTCCCATGCGGCTACATCGACATAAAAAAAAAAAAGTTATAGCTCTTGGAATGCGACGATCAAAAAAATGAAATAACTGCTGCTTAGTCACTAAGGTGCCTAATGGATATGGGCGAAGGGGTTAAAAAAAATTAAGGTCATATTAACAGCACATAGCAGTTCCCAAAGGGAACATAGTGAAAAGTATGTCAAGCATTGCAGTGCCCATACGCTATATGGCAGTCACCATGATATATATTCTTATATAAATGTGTTATTTCTCTGCAGATAACTTTTTACTTTTAGTCTTTAATTAAAATTTCTTTTGCATGTCTTTTATAGGACCTTATATACAACCCACCATTCTCTTCAAACAACTCCGAATGGAAGGTTTCATTGTGACGCGCTGGTCAGACAGATATCAAGAAGGACAAAAACAGCTCCTGCAATGGGTTTTAGAGGTAATGTTATACATACGGTATATGGTAATGTTATATATGGTAATTTAAAATAATTATTCCATGGTAGCATACACTATGACAATATGATCTAGAGTTAAGTTATGCTAGTAAAGAGTGGCACTACTTGTGGCCAGTCACTTAAAGGGTTTATCCAGCTATCTGTAACTGATGACCTCTGGATAGGTCATCAGCATCTGATTGGTGCTGAGCTGAGACCAGGCCACGTGACCGATGGTCATGATGTCACTTGCCTATGGTAAGCAGCTAATCTGAGGGTGTCCTTGGTGTCAGATACCTACTGATCAGATGCTGATAACCTATTCACAGGATCAGTTACCATAGCCGGATAACCTATTTAAAGGAGTTATCCCATGGTTAATGTAAAAAATAAATACCGGACATCATATAGTACATGACAATTTCTTTCTAACAAAGTTAGAACCAGCCCTGTACCTCCCATGGATCCAGAGCTCTCCCCATTCATTGTTCCAGTCACTCTGCAGGATTTATATCAAGCTGGCAGCTCAGGGAGCATGTACCTTCTGTTGCAAATCTCTCCCTATCACAGTTTAAGAGGCAGTTGTAGGGTGGAACTAAGCATGTGCGCCCACCTAAGCGAGGTGGACAGAGAAATAAAAAAGCAAACAGCAGGTGGCACTATTATAGGTACATTTTACACTAAATTAACTTTTGCAATTGCATATACTGTAATTATATTCAGATCCAGGTGCTGGTTTGAAAACTGTTGAATATTTTTCGTCGGACAACCCCTTTTTATTATTATTATTTATTATTAAAGCGCCATTCATTCCATAGCGCTGTACATATGAAAAGGGGTATACATACATAATACAGACAATTGCACTAAGCATGAACAAGACGAGTTACAAACTGGTACAGAAGGAGAGAGGGCCCTGCCCGTCAGGGCTTACAATCTACATGGTATGGGAGAAGGACACAGTAGGTGAGGGTGAATCTGGTCATGGCGGTATAGAAGCAGCAGGGTCACTGGTTGTAGGCTTATCTGAAGAGGTGGGTTTTTAGGTTTCTTTTAAAGAATTCCACTGCAGGTAAGAGTCTGATATGTTAGGGTAGCGAGTTCCAGAGAATGGGGGGACATACGGCAGAAATCTTGGAGGCGATTGTGGGAAGAGGTGATAAGAGGATAGGAGAGAAGGAGTTCTTGTGAGGATTGGAGATTGCGTGTAGGGATGTATCGGGAAAGTAGGTCAGAGATGTAGGGAGGGGACAGGTTGTGGACAGACTGGTATGTATTTGCTAGTATTTTGAACTGAATTTGTTGGGCAATGGGGAGCCAGTGAAGGGATTGGCAGAGGGGAGAGGCAGGGGAGTAACAGGGTGAGAGGTGAATCAGTCGTGCAGCCAGTGCCGCTCTGGCCAGGCTTAGCATTAGGACCTTTTTATCCGGCCCGCAGCACCGCCTCCTAGCTAATTTATTCACTTCACTTGCCGCTGAGGTAATTGCAGAGAAGCGCCGTAATCTCGCACAGGCGCACTGGATACAGTAGTCTGCACCCGGGCCACTACTGGCAGAGGCATCATCGAGTGAAGTGCGCATGCGCCGTCTTCCAGCACACCTCGCTCGACGATGCCTCTGCCAGTAGTCCGCACGGCCCGGGCGCAGACTATTGTATCCAGTGCGCCTGTGCGCGATTACGCCGCTTCTCTGCATTTACCTCAGCGGCAAGTGAAGTGGATAAATTAGCTAGGAGGCGGCGCTGGGAGGGGAGGGGATCTGTGGATGACACTTGTGAGGATCTGTGGGTGACACTTGTGAGGATCTGTGGGTGACACTTGTGGGGATCTGTGGGTGACACTTGTGGGGATCTGTGGGTGACACTTGTGGGGATCTGTGGGTGACACTTGTGGGGATCTGTGGGTGACACTTGTGGGGATCTGTGGGTGACACTTGTGGGGATCTGTGGGTGACACTTATGGGGATCTGTGGATGACATGGTATGTAGCTGGAGGGAGAAAACATGGCTTTACCACAATGAAGGGTACAGTCTGTATAAATAGGTGGGCGACAAAAAAGGGGCGGGTCAAATGGCGTGGTCAATAGGCGGAGTCAAGGAGGGCGGCAAAATTAGCTTTTGCCTAGGGTGTCAAAAATCCTTGCACTGGTCCTGTCTGCAGCAGAGTTGAGGATAGATTGGAGGGGTATGAGAGTGCTAGATGGAAGGCCACAGAGGAGAATGTTGCAGTAGTCTAGGCGGGAGATGATGAGGGCATGTACAATTAGTTTTGCAGACGCAAAGTTGAGGAAAGCGCGGATGTGGGAGATGTTTTTAAATTGGAGGCGGCAGGTGGTGGAAAGGGCTTGGATGTGTGGTCGGAAGGAGAGGGCAGAATCCAAGGTCACTCTAAGACAGCGGACTTGGTTGACCGGGGAAAGTGTGCAGCCATTGATTGTGATAGATAGGTCTGTTGGGGGGGGAGGGGGGGAAGATGATGAATTCTGTTTTATCCATGTTAAGTTTTAGAAAGTAAGAGGAGAAGGAGGAGGATATGGAAGCAGTGGCGTCTCTAGCTTTCAAATTTTGGGGGGGCACACTGGGGGCCAGGACAAAAGTAGGGGGGGCAGCTATAACAACGATACATTTAAACAAGTACGCTTAGAAATGCTGCAATACTTTACCCAATACCTAAAACCGCAACAGGGAAGAAAAGTCCAGCTGTCTGTGGATGACACTTTTATAGAGAGGGGGATCTGTGGATGACACTGCTATGGGGGGATCTGTGGATGCCACATACCGTATATAGCATCTTATGCTATATGTGTCACCCACAGATCCACCCCATGACAGTGTCATCCCCATTTCCCCCTCCATAACAGTGTCATCCACAGATCTCCCTCCCTATAACAGTGTCATCCACAGATCTCCCTCCCTATAACAGTGTCATCCACAGATCTCCATCCCCGCCTCTCACAGGAGTGTACATATATAAAATAAACATATTTCACATGAACACTTACAGTTACTTGGCTTGGCCCTTGGGGATCTCGGACGCCACTTCCACACTTTGGCCGGGGGCTCGGCGGAGCTGATGTTGTGATTTATCCTAATGAGAAAGATTTCATAATAAGGATTTGGAGAAGGGGCAGAGGGATAGCAGAGCAGGGAGAGGCTGGTGCTGCTACTAGGGGGTCATACCATGGGGGAGTAATAAAACCCACCATAATGCCCCCCAGTAGAAATAATTCTCCTTATAATGTGCAAAACATACCCCCTTATGCCCCCAGTTGAGCTAATGTCCCCCATAATGTGCCAGTATAAAATACCCCTATATAGTGCACCAGTAAATGCCTCCATAGTGCTCCTCTCCCCCCTTCCTGCTAGTGCCCCCCATAATGTACCAGTATAAAATGTCCCATATATCGTGCCCCAGTAGATGCCCTCAGTGTCCCCCATAATTTGCAAGTATAAAATACCCCTTCTTAGTGCCCCTGTAGATGACTCCATAGTACTCCTCAGTCCCCTTCTCCATAGTACCAACCATAATGTGTCCCAGTATAAAATGCTACTGTACAGAGCCTCCCATATTAAACACCCCTTCTTTGTGGCCTCAATAGATGCCCCTATAGTGCCCACCAATAATGTGCCAGTAATAAGTGCCCTCAATAACGTGCCAGTAACAAGAGCCCCCATCACGTGCCAGTAATAAGCCCCCCATCACGTGCCAGTAATAAGCCCCCCATCACGTGCCAGTAATAAGCCCCCATCACGTGCCAGTAATAAGCCCCCCATCATGTGCCAGTAATAAGCCCTCATCACGTGCCAGTAATAAGCCCCCATCACGTGCCAGTAATAAGCCCCCATCACGTGCCAGTAATAAGCCCCCCATCACGTGCCAGTAATAAGCCCCCCATCACGTGCCAGTAATAAGCCCCCATCACGTGCCAGTAATAAGCCCCCATCACGTGCCAGTAATAAGCCCCCATCACGTGCCAGTAATAAGCCCCCATCACGTGCCAGTAATAAGCCCCCCATCACGTGCCAGTATTAAGCCCCCCCATGTTCCAGTATTAAGTCCCCCCATCATCATGTGTCAGTATTAAGTCCCCCCATCATCATGTGCCAGTATTAAGTCCCCCCCATCATCATGTGCCAGTATTAAGTCCCCCCCATCATCATGTGCCAGTATTAAGTCCCCCCCATCATCATGTGCCAGTATTAAGTCCCCCCTCATCATCATGTACCAGTATTAAGTCCCCCCCATCATCATGTGCCAGTATTGTAATAAACCCCCCCAATGTGCCAGTAACACTATTGTAAAAAAAAAACAAAAAAAAAACACTTATACTTACCTAAGTGTCAGCGATGCGATGCAGCCTCTTCCTGTGTCCCACGCTGTAATGTAAGGCTCAGGCGGCACGATGACGTCATTGCACCGGCCTCTGATAGGCTGCCGGCCTAGTGCCTGCAGCCAGGGGAGTACATAAAAATCACTGGGCCCCATAGCAGGAATCTAAATTGGGCCCCCATTCCCCTTTTATAGCCCCTCCCTTTGTTCCATGAACTATTCTTGCTGCTGCGTTTTATAATTTATGCCATCAGGGCCGGATTGGGATTACAAAACAGCCCTGGCACACAAAAGAGGTATAATAGATGCAGATGTATATTATATACAGCAGTGTACAGTTATGTGAGGTACGCGGTTTAATATATGCAGTGTGTACAGGTATATAGTATATTCCCTAGTGTTCTGATATGTGAGGTACAGGGTATAATAGATGCAGTGTGTACAGGTATATAGTATATACAGCAGTGTACTGATATGTGAGGTACGGGGTATAATATATGCAGTGTATACAGGTATACAGTAGTGTAATATGTGAGGTACGAGGTATAATAGATGCAGTGTGTACAGGTATATAGTAAATACAGCAGTGTACTGACACCTCGTACCTCAGATATCAGTACACTGCTGTATATACTATATATCTGTACACACTGCATCTATTATACCTCGTACCTAACATATATAGTATATACAGAAGTTTACTGATATCTGTACACACAGCATCTATTATACCTCATACCTCACATATCAGTGCACTGCGGTATATACTATATATCTGTACATATTGCATCTATAATACTGTTTAATATATGCAGTGTGTGTGTGTATATATATATGGCAGATGCACCGTTCTAACCTGGGAACTACACTTTACACTGTGCAGTTCCCTTACAGGACCTGTGATGACATCATCAAAGGTCCTTTAGCTTTAGAAAGATAAACAGGAGCAATTAGGGGGCGGGGCCTCTCCTCCACTTCGGGCCTGCCTGCAGCCTATCAGAGGAAGGGGAAGGGACACGCCTCTCCCTCCCCTGCACCTCCGCTCCACTGGCACAGGCAGTTTACAATGGAGATGAGCGCAATGGAAGCGCTCATCTCCCTGTGCCCGGCGGCGGCGGCTCACTGGGGGGGGGGGGGGGTCATTTTAGTTGGGGGGGCACATGGGGGGGCACAGCATGATGTAGGGGGGGCCGTGGCCCCCTCTGGCCCCCCCCTGGCGACGCCACTGCCGCCAGATAGTTGTGGTGTTTTATGTTGTTCTATTCTTATCAGTCTAATCCCTGTTACGTCCCCTATCAGGGGACGTGTATATGGCATCGATTTTAGGAACGGGGAGATGGAAAAAGATGCTTGGTCGGTCCTCCTACTTCAAATTTGGGGCACTGCGCGTGCAATCTAATGTGCCGCCAGATAGTTGTGGTGTGTTATGTTGTTCTATTCTTATCAGTTTAATCCCTATTTCGTCCCCTATCAGCTTTCAGGCAAGTCAACCCCAAGACGGCGTGACACTGCCATATCCGGGATGTGAAATAGCCCCTGGGGAGCTGAGGGGGTGCCGTTGATGTGGAGCAAGAGGCAGCAGCAGAAGAGGACTCAGCCGAGGAGGTTATGGAAGAGGATGGAGTAGGAGGAGTAGAGGAGGTGGCAGCAGGCCTGCCTGCAAGTCGTGACGGTGTGTCACCAACTCCTCTGCAGACCCACGCATTCCATGCTTGGCAGGTTTACCCAATGCGCAGTGTAGGTGATATACCTGCCCTGACCGTGCTTTGCAGACCAGGTATCAGTGGTCAGATGGGCTCTTGCCCCAACACTGTGTGCCAGACATGCCATGACTTCCTTTTCCACAATAGAGTACAGGTTGGGGATTGCCTTTTGTGAAAAGAAATTTCGGCTGGGTACCTTCCACTGCGGTGTCCCAATAGCTACAAATTTTTTGAAGGCCTCAGACTCCACCAGCTTGTATGGTAAAAGCTGGCGGGCTAAGAGTTCCGACAAGCTAGCTGTCAGACACCGGGCAAGGGGGTGACTTTGTGACATTGGCTTATTACGCTCAGACATTTCCTTGACAGACACCTGACTGTGGGCAGATGAGCAGGAACTGCGGTAGGTGAGAGGCGGAGTGGCGGATGGTTGAGAGGGGGCAAGGAGGACAGCAGTTGTTGACGTGGCTGAAGATGCAGGATCAGGAGGAGGATTTTGGCTTTGAGTTTGTGTGCTGCTTGTACTCATCATGTGTTGATCCCATATGCGTTTGTGATGTGAGATCATGTGCCTTCGCAAAGCAGTTGTACCTAAGTGGGTGTTGGACTTCCCACGACTCAGTTTCTTTTGGCATAGGTTGCAAATGGCATCACTGTTGTCAGAGGCAGACACACAAAAAAAATGCCACACTGCTGAGCTCTGCAATGACGGCATTCTGGTGGTGGCAACAGCATGCGTTGATTGGCGTGCTGTCTGGCTGACCCCGGGTGCCGATGCATGCTGTCTGACTGTGCCACTAGCTCCTTGCGATGACCTCCCCCTGCTTCCAACTCGTCTCCTCCTTCTCTCTGTCTCCCCATCCGAACTTTCCCCCAGTTCTTCTTCTATTCGAGCGGGCACCCACGTGACATCCACGGACACATCGTCATCATCAACCGCTTCACTTGTATCTGAAAACTCAGCAAAGGAAGCAGCAGCGGGTACAACATCATTATCATCACACCGTACGTCCATGTGTGTAATGCTGCCTGACTGAGACATATCCCTGTTATGTACATCCTCTGGCAATAATGGTTGCGCATCACTCATTTCTTCCAACTGATGTGTAAATAACTCTTCTGACAGATCAAGTGAAGCGGCTGTGGTGCTAGTGTTGGTGGTGGCGGCAAGCGGGCAAGTGGTAACTTGAGAGGTGCACAAAGCTGAGCTGGAGGAGGATGGTGCGTCAAGGTTCCGAGCGGAAGCTGTAGTAGATTGGGTGTCCTGTGTTAGCAAGTCAACTATGTCCTCAGAACTTTTCGAGTTCAGGGTACATGGCCTCTGAACACTGGGCATTAGTCTAGGGCCAAAGGGAATCACAGCACCACTACCATGACGGCCCCTGCGGGGTGGTCTGCCTGTCATTTTTTTTAGATAAGTTAAGTTGTACTATGCGTGCAAGCTACTGTGACACAAGATATGAGTTGCGCTGAAGTGACACTATGCACTGCACTGGGCCTTAAACACACAAAAACATGTGTAACTGACTGCTATTTATTCAGTCAAAATTGTTTTTTTTCTTTAAATGGGATCGAATGTGACACCAGATATGAATGGCGCTGAAGTGACACTATGCACTGCACTGGGCCTTAAACACACAAACACATGTGTAACTGACTGCTATTTATTCAGTCAAAATTGTTTTTTTTCTTTAAATGCAATCGAATGTGACACCAGATATGAATGGCGCTGAAGTGACACTATGCACTGCACTGGGCCTTAAACACACAAACACGTGTGTAACTGACTGCTATTTATTCAGTCAAAATTGTTTTTTTTTCTTTAAAAGGAATCGAATGTGACACCAGATATGAGTTGCGCTGGTGACACTATGCACTTGCAGGGCTGGGAGCCTGACACACACGCTGGCAGGCAGGCAACTGCAATTTGATTACACAGAAAAAAAAATAAAAGCAGACTGATGTTCTAGCCCTAAAAAGGGCTTTTTGGGGTGCTGTCCTTACAGCAGAGATCAGATGAGTCCTTCAGGACTGCAGTGGAGACTGAATACGCTTGCCTAGCTATCGATTTCCCTATTAAATCAGCAGCAGCTACACTGTCCCCCCTCTCACTAAGAATGCAGCAACCGAATGAATCTAAAATGGATGCTGTCCAGGAGGTGGGAGGGAGGGTCTGCTGCTGATTGGCTGGAATGTGTCTGCTGACTGTGAGGTAGAGGGTCAAAGTTTACTCAATGATGATGTATAGGGGGCGGACCGAACATCGCATATGTTCGCCCGCCGCGGCGAACGCGAACAAGCTATGTTCGCCGGGAACTATTCGCCGGCGAACTATTCCGGACATCTCTACTTGCAGATTGCACTGCATTTTGTGGAAATAGCCAGCATGTAATACTAGCTTCAATAGCACTGGGCTTGCAGTACCAGAAATGGCCAGCTTTAATTGATATGACTGAATATGGTGAATAACTTCGGGATTTAATTTCTCAACTTGAAAGCCATTTTAAAACTTGGTTCCAAAGTTGGTGTCGGTACTGAAGCTGACTTTGTATACCTTTTTTTAAATGGTTTTCAAGTTTAATAATCGAATGCCTAAGTTATTCACGGAAGTCTCATGAGCCCATACATTTTAATGCTGTACAGAGACGGATCTAGGATCCAAAGCTCGCTTCGCTCATCCCTACCTGTGATACTCTATATGGGTTTTATCAATGTAAATTTAACATATTAACAAACAATATGAAAAAAAGAACTCTTTTTGGATCTGAAATTTCCACATAAAACTACAAAATTCATTACATACTGTATAGTTGGGTTAGACATCACCGAATCTGGTGATTAAATATAGATGTACACTATTATAAGATACAGTAACATTCATTATTTTCTTTTAGGGTAAGGTGAAATATCATGAACACATCACCAAAGGTTTCGAGAACATGCCGGCTGGATTCATAGGAATGCTTCGTGGAGAGAATACCGGAAAAGCAATTATACAAGTTTAAATATGTCTGTATACAGTTTACATTACTATGGCTTGCCATCTGTTAAGATGAATACTGCTTGTAGAACTTTATACCTACATCACACGTTATTATCACAATAAAAACTCAGCAAATATATGTACATTCAGAAGATACCATGATTTTCTGAATGTTACTTACGTGATCATGAAGAAAGTTATACACTAAACAAATACAACTTTTTGACCCTCCTTATGCTCAATCAATGTGTTGTGTTCTGATGTCATTTTATGCAGGAGGCATATTGTTGTTTAGTTTTTTTTTTTCCATGGCATGTCTTTTACAAATGCAGCATACTCTTGGTATGGAGTGACCAAAAATAACACAATATGTAGAAAAAAAAGTTGAAGAGCAGCACACAAATCCAAACTGGTGCAATTCCTTGAAGCAGACCACGGACCTGGTCCTATTAGATATGTGTAAAAAAGGCCAAGGCAGCAATATCCGTGAAAAAAAGGGTATTTTAATCACCCATGTGGTAACAGCAACGTTTTAACTCACTCCATGGAGCCTTTGTCAAGCCATAATACATAGTGCAAAATCAAGTGCTTATATAGCATACATGATTAACAAAGTGATTACATAATTATACATCAATCTTTACAAAAACAATGTTAAAAACAATATATATCAAATGTGCATGATTATATCTCACTAAAAACAGACAATAAGTCATAAAGTGCTATGTGCCAAAAATGTGTCCATAAATTCATATGATTACAGTGCATAACATCATTATTCAATATCACAAATCAGGTGTACATAATTGTGTTGATTAAAAACAGATAATTCATCCACATTCAAGATGGCGACCTGGCACTGAACATCGACCGAGCATGCTCATTCCCAAAGTAGGGTGGAAACAGTCTGACACACACATCTCACATGACAAAGTCACATGACCGCCATTCATTCCAGCAGACCTATCATACTGCACCATTTCTTTAATGATTACTCAAAAGGAGGGAGTCAAACAATGCAAACGGGGCTAATGGCATCCCGCCAATATCACCCATATAAACATACTCCCATACCATCATATGTCAATGGTTATATATCTAATGGTCCACCTGTCGTAGGCAGTCACACTTTATCTCAGGGGGTGTGGCATCTCCACCGGGGGTCACCCGTTCGGAGGCAGCATGCCCAAATGGGATCCACAGACACAGCCCTCACCATGAAGCGACTCTGCATCCCGGTCCCCATCCTGAAAAAAACATCCAATCACACGCAGACTGTATAATTCCCTAGGGATCCAATATACACAGATACATGGCCTAAAACCAGTGGCCATCTGCACTGTGCCAAAGGTCCCATAATATTAGAAAATAATTGCAAGGTCAGATCTTGTCTGTGTTGTCATATGTCCCAATGTGATTACATACATGCATCAGTGAGCACAAAAATTTTTAATACAATAATTTTTTCACATATCCATAACCACCAATATGGTCCTGCTGTCTTGTAGCTTCCAAGGAGGTAATTCATTGTTGAACAGGTTTGTATATCCATCTATATAGAAAATAATAGATAAAACAGGAATCAGTTATTGGAATAAATCCAATGGTTGCACATGTATAAAACCTATACGAGAGAGAAGGGCAGAGTTCATCAGAACCATAGAAAAAAGAAAAAGAAGAAAAGAAGCGAAGAAGGAAGAAAAAACAAAACAGGAAAAACAGAAAAAGAACAGAAAAAAGACAATGAGAGATATTCATATAACTTTGAAATCCACATTGAGGCCTCTGGGCTTGAGAGTTTGTAACTCAAAGATCCAGTAGAGCTCTCTTCTTTGAACGTATCGTCCTATCTCCACCCCTTCTGGACAAAGGCACTTGCTCAAGTACTCTAAATTTCAAATCACGTTCACAGTGTCCTGCTTCCTTAAAATGTTTGGGCACAGGTAAATCCAGCCTCTGTTTTCTTATAGTATATCTATGTTACTATCATGTCCGTGTAAACTGTGGTATGTTGGTGAAACAACTTGGGATGTTAAAACACGCCTAAACCAACATAGATATACTATAAGAAAACAGAGGCTGTATTTACCTGTGCCCAAACATTTCTGATAATTCTAGTCTGGCTCAACATCTTCCTCCTTGAGTCAGCCTCCACACATTAAAGTGGTTTTCTGGGAGTTTTATACTGATGACCTATCCTCTGGATAGGTCATCAATATCTGATCAGTGGTGGTCTGACATCCGGGACCCTCACTGATCAGCTGTTTGAGAATGCAACAGACCTACTCACAGTTTACCAATCAGAGCGCTGTACATTGTATAGAGCTGCGCCTAGGCCATGTGACCAATGAATGTGATGTCACATGGCCTAGGGAAAGCTGAGAGAAAGCTGTGGCACTACTGCCTTCTCAAACAGATGATCCCGGGTCCCGGGTGTAGTGATGAACGAAGAGCCAATAAAAGTCGCAAATTTTTGCGCAGTTTAAGCGATTGCGCAAAAATCTGCGACTTTTTCACTCCATTATTCTGACTTGAGCTAATGATAAATCTGGCCCTTTATCTCTAGACCTCCATACATTTCCATGGGATTAAGTGATTTGCTTGTGTGAAGATTGGGGCTTATCTTATTAAACAATACCACAATGGCCCAGTTGACCCAACATCTGGTATTAGCATAATTGAATTGGATCAAAAAATAGATGTTCCTATCACCACACAGCCTCCTAGATTCAGCTGATTCTGTTGACTCTTGGTTTCTCCATCTGGGACGCTGGTCTGGGGCTTGTATCCTGAAAGCTTCTTGCCTTAACTATCAGCCTGGCGTCCACCGGCATGCCACGCAGATAGGAAGACTGTTGTAACCGTCTCTGTGTGGTTGGTGATTCAACCTGCTTGGTCGCTGCATCATAAATTTTGGTGATGCTATGGCTGCTGTGTGTTTAATCCATAAAGTCGAGTTCCTATAGAAGCACAGAAAAGCATAGTAAATATGTGGTTGGGAAGCAACTGTTTCAGATTGATAGACAAAACCTGCGGGGTAAAATATCTGCCCATTAACGGCATATCCATATAAAAAATGTCCCATCCGAAAAGAGCGGAGCTCGCCTACTTGGCTATTTTCTTAAGCCCCACTAAAGTGAAAGGAGAGAGCAGCCCAACGTCGGCCACTTCCCCCTTTCCTGGCTGTGTGTGACAGGGTCCCTTTCTTGGAAATTTTACTGCAGATTTTGCTGACATTCCACAGTGGATTTCGGTGCGGATTTACCAAAGATCTAACCCTACGCATTGCAAACGGTGAAATATACAGTGGAAATCTGTAGCATAAATTAAACCAATCAGATTCTATCTTTTATTTTGGACAGCCCCTTTGGAAAATAAAATGAGGAATCTGATTGGTTGCTATGGGCAACTAAGCCAGTTCTACTTTACACCAGTTTGATAAATGACCCCCTTAATTCTTCTCTGTACCAATCCTGATTCCTATTCGTTTTGAATGTGTACTCTTTGTGGAAGCTTCCATGCAGATTTTTTTTAGATGAGGTATTGGTCATTTCAAAGACAATGTATAAGAAACTGGTTATACTAAAATCTTGTTAATGTGATAGTTTGGTCGATCGCTACTTATTGGCACCAAAAGAGAAGTCCACTGGAATCTGTGTAAATTCAGATATAGCAAATGGACTTGAGGGCATGGGTGTGCATATTACACCTCAAATCTGTCCTTACACTCCCTAACTTACTATTGTTAGGGCAGCTTTTAAATGCCATAGTGATTAGGGGCCTTTCTAGTGACAAGTATATTGTAGAGTCTCCAGTCAGTCAAGAAAGGGTTAATACTTGGGACCACTGTGGCTGACTTCACAGTTAAAGTGCATGAGGTAGGTACCAATAATAAGCCCCTGTAGTAACTATGGCAACTGTGCTGCTGATGTCATAGATGCATAAGTCTATGACATAAAGAACCCACAGATGAAGGTCCCATAACAGAAGGACAAACGGCCATTTGCAGAGCCATGCTTGATGTGTCTGGAGACCTGGAGCTTCACCATCTGTAGAGGGAGGAAGAGGACGCCCGCCTAACCAGCCAGATCAGCCCTATCGCCTAACCAGCCAGTTCAAGTCCAAAAAGTTGAGAGGTATGCTGACATGTGAATTAGGCTTAAAGGGGTTGTCTCACTTCAGCAAGTGGCATTTCTTATGTAGAGAAAGTAAATACAAGGCACTTACTAATGTAGTGTGATTCACCATATTACCTCCTTTGCTGGCTAGATTCATTTTTCCATTACATTATACACTGCTAGTTTCCATGGTTACGACCACCCTACAATCCATCAGTGGTGGTGGTCGTGCTCGCACACTATAGGAAAAAGCACTAGCCTATGTTAGGTCTTACGGTACCAACCACCAAATATGTAGGTCAGCACTTTTTCCTATAGTGTGCAAGCACGGCCACCACTGAAGGATTTCAGGGTGGTCATAACCATGGAAAAGAGCAGTGTATAATGTGAAATGTGGAAAAATGAGTCCAGCCAAACGAAGCAATATGGATAATGACAATAAATTAGTAAGTGGATTGTACTAACTTCCTCTACATAATAAATGCTATTTGCTGAAGTGAGACAACCCCTTTAAGATGACCGTGGTCAGGCCGGGAAATACAAAGAAAAAAGTATACTATTAGACTCTGCCATAGGTGCTATTACACTTCTGCACATGTCTGACCTGGAGGCCTTTGTTAATGGCACCACACAATTTTGTTGCAACGTGCTGACATAGGAAGCCCCTTTCGTCTCTTAAACTCCTTAGATGCTACGGTTGCTATTGTTTGCAGCATCCAAGGCATTAAACAGCCAGGCCTGGAGCCTGGTTTTCAGTCAAAACTGGCCTCCCACAGCGACCACACAGGAACAACTTCTGCTATTATGTCAATTGGCTGGAACTACATAGTTCCCATGATGTATTAAAATCTCACAGGGTAAGAAGGGGTTAACAAGTTATGGTAAGGTCTAGTTCACACGAACGTTTTTATTGCACATTTAGTATACGGGCCGTTTTTTTGTGTTCCGTATACGATCCGTATACGGAACCATTAATTTCAATGGTTCCGCATTAAAAACGGAATGTGTTCCGTAAGCATTCCGTTTCCGTATTTCAGTTTTTCTGTTCCTTTCAAAGATAGAACATGTCCTATATTTGGCCACAAATCACGTTCCGTGGCTCCATTCAAGTCAATGGGTCCGCAAAAAAAACGGAACACATACGGAAATGCATCCGTATGTCTTCCGTATCCGTTCCGTTTTTACTGAACCATCTATTGAAAATGTTATGCCCAGCCCAATTTTTTCTATGTAATTACTGTATACTGTACATGGCATACGGAAAAACGGAACGTAAAAACGGAAAGGAAACGGAAACACAACGGAACTCAAAAACGGAACAACGGATCCGTGAAAAACAGACCGCAAAAAACTATAAAAGCCATACGTTCGTGTGAACTAGGCCTAAGGCTGTATTCACACCTGTGTTGTGTTTTCTGTCATATGAAAAGGTAACCAGTACATTGCTGCCACCTAGTGGAGGTGTGAAATACATTTTAGTTACAAAGGAAAAAACTGCCCCATTTCCACACTGGAGAAATGCATCTACTGTAGCTACTAATTAGTGGAAATTACACAAGGCTATTGAGCCTTTCAGTGCAATCTTTTCAGGGAGCTGATCCCTAACATGCTGAACCGACATGTCTGAATTCTGTTACCGTACAATCCTAAACGCTCTAAGCTCTATAAAACCTCATTCACACCTCAGTGTTCCACGTATGTGCCCTCAGTGTACATAATACCCCCCAGCAGTAATAATGTCCCCATAGTGGCCCCCAGCAGTAATAATATCCCCCATAGTGCCCCCCGGCAGAAATAATGTCTCCCATAGTGGCCATTAGCAGTACTAATGTTCCCCATGGTGGCCCATAATGTTTGCCATAGTGACCCCTGCAGTAATAATGCCCCATAGTGGCTCCCTGCTGTAATGTTTCATTTCAGCAAAAAAAATGAAGAAAATATATATATACTCACCTCATCCTCTTGCTCCTCTATTGAATGAAAAGGACCTGCCGAAGGACCGGCGCTCAGCGTGATGACGTCATTGCACGCTCCCAGCGCGACAGATCCTCTTTAATCAAAAGAGGAGTTACTGTCTCTTTGTGTGCAAGTGGATGAGGTGAGTATAACAATATTTGCAATGGGCGGCCGCGCCACAGGGCCCTCTATGTCGCGTCCCAGGTGTAGGAACGGCCGAGTGGTATAGGGTGGCCTAAAATGTCCCTTTATATGAGGTGTGAGTGTCACGTGCTCCTACCTGGATACGGCTGGACCAAAGGCGTTGGCTACGAAGCAAACAAATAGGGGGAATAGTTGAGGGATAAAAGAATAACTTGAGTCCAGATCTTGAGATGCAGTTCCAACTTTGCCTTGGTCCCAGCAGGCTTTAGCATTAAGACTCTGGCAGGCAAACTCATCACTGCTACATTTGTTGCTCTCTGGCTCTGCTGTACTATCAGGCTGGCTGTATAACTTTGCTTCTTCTTTATGCTGCACAACACTTAGTAGTCTGACTCTATGTTTGGCAAGGAAATACTCCTCCTGGCTCCTGAGGCTTCAAGCTTTGGCCTCCATGTCCAGCAGAGCTAAGGGTGCTCTGGATGGCTTGGCTTGGGCATGTTCAGGAGAGACGTGCCCAGCACACCCTCCCTTGGCAGGGGGTAAGCTGGAACTGACTCTCACTAATCCCCACCCTTCCTGCAGGAAGTGGGACTGGCCCACTCCTCCACCGAGGGGGTATAGAATGGAATAGAAAGCTCCATTCTACCTAAATATAGCTCTGCCGTATTTGCTGCCACCTGCTGGTAAACCAGGCAAATTGCATTTAAACACAACAGTTGCAAACATTAGAAATGCACAGTGTAGTGGACCTGAAATAAATACACAAGATGACATGATATTAGCACATTAGAGATAGTAGCGGCGTGAAGAAGTGGTAATGCCACTCTGGGGCGTTACATATACACTGCTCGTTACCATGGTTATGACCACCCTGTAATCCTCTCTGGTGACCAGGACTGTGGAAACTCACATAGGCTGGTGCTTTCTCCTATAGTGTGCAAGCAGGGCCACCACTGATGGTTTACAGGGTTTTTGTAACCATAGGAAAAAGCAGTGTATAATGTGATGGAAAAATGAATCCAGACAGCAAAGGAATTTAAGTTAAATAGGTCTCGATTCGTCATGGCCGCCGCACGGTCATTGCCCGTGCTTTAGGGACCGCAAATTGCAGTCCCCAATGCACGGAACGACCGCACAACGGCCGTGTGCATGAGGCCTAAGGCTGAGTTCACATGTATTTTAAGCATCTGTTATACACACGTTGCCTTCGTTTTAGCCATTTCTGTCTACGATCCGTTATTTTAGACTGCAAAATTTGTAGGAATTTTTCCCCTCTAAAATAACGGATTCCAGATGGAAATGGCTAAAAAGGATGCAACACGTGCATAACTGAGCATGCTTAAAATACAGAAGAACGGAAAGCTAAACGGTGATGTGAACCTGGCCTAACAGGCACTCCAGCACTAAGATCCCGTAGGAGATTGCCACTACTTTAAAAAAAAAATCAGGATTATTGGATTTCATTAACACTTGACATAAGTGCAGGAATTCATCAAGATTAGTATTTGAAAAGAAAAAGTGATCAGGAAGGTAATGTCCCCTTTAACTCTGATGTTGACATCACCATGGCAACTGCAGTAAACAGACAGCTGTTGGTCGGCTTGAATCTAAAAATCATCAGTTGGCTCCTTGGGAGATGAAACTGATTTTATGGTTAGTGATGAATTTCGGAGACACCCGGAGGAGCTGCTTTTACGCCCACTGCTCACGGTGGGATTTCTGGGGTAAGATACTGAGATATATCTAACTTATATTCAGGTGCGGGATATCTCCGTATAAAACTGGTGTGTTTTTAGTAAGCTACAATAAATACAATCAAACAGGGAAAGATGTTTAGCGTTTTCCCTAAATTTGAACGGTTTATTATGTGTCTAGGAAAAATAGGACTTTTGGTCAGGTCTACAACACTTGTGGTGAAGTTACCTAAAGAACGGTGAAGTATAAAGAATGGCAGACACTGCAGATGATTGCATTAGGGCCTTATTGGCACAGTTAGTGTTTGGTCAGTGATTTCCATCAGTGATTTTGAGCCAAAACCAAGTGCGGGTCCAAAACACAGAACAGGCGCAGATCTTTCCCTTCTACCTTATGTCTGTGTAGGATCCACTCCTGGTTTTGGCTCACAATCACTGATGGAAATCACTGACCAAACACTGACTGTGTGAATGAAGACTTAAAATGTGAAAATTCTTGGCGTCTTTAAACTCATCTCATGTAGTTGCCTGTAAGTTAGGTTCTTCATATGCATTGCGGCTTTAGGCCTCATGCCCACGACCGTTGTTATAGGCATTTATATTGCCGGCGCCCGTTCAGTTCCGCAAATTGCGGAAGGCAACACAGGCGGCTTCCGTTTTTTGTGGATCCGCGGTGGATCTAGCAGTTAACTCAGGCTGGAAATCATTATCACCTGAGTTAACAAGACGATTACTGAAATGATCTCAGCAGGTCCTTTAATGACAGCAATGAAATGCAGTGGAAAGGTTTTTTTGGGATTAAGTTAATTTTCATGGCAAAGAAGGACTATGCAATTCATCTGATCACTCTTCATAACATTCTGGAGTATATGCAAATTGCTATTATAAAAACTTAAGCAGCAACTTTTCCAATTTCCAATATTTATGTAATTCTCAAAACTTTTGGCCACGACTGTAGATTACACTTATCCTACACACATGCGCTATATACACTACGATTATCCTATATACACACTATTACACTGCACCTTATTCATACGCTATATACACTTACCCTATATACAGACTAACTATAAAGATTAAACCTGTCCTATATACACAACATAAAGGCAACACTTATCCTATCCTGTGGTCCGTGAGAAGGTTCTCTGTGAAGACTGCGGAGACTGAAGATTGTGTCTGAATTAAAAAGAAAACATTGTTCTGTCCCCACATGAAGGCGAATGAAGGTGTAACTGATAATGACTTTGTGACTGTCCTACCTTCGTATCCAAGCAGTGGAGCAGACCGGACCGGCAGATGCTCAGGTTAGATGGATCCAGACGTAGACATGAGGATGCAATCAAACGTGAGTTTATTTGATCCAGAGCAGTGACATACGGTGATGCAATACAGGAATGCAGTAGATGCTGTGATGTGGATGTCTTTTCTGAGGCTAACTGCTGAGGCAACTGCTGGTCAAAAACTAATGCCTTCACAAGCCTAGGTGTGTGTCTCCAGTCACAAAGGATGCAGCACTGAAAAAAGGCTACAGGAAGTGACCAGGCCCAAGGCTGCTAAAACCACGCCCAGAGAAAAAACTTTATTAACAAGAACGAAGGCGTGCAGCATATGAATTCCGGCCAGCAGATGGCAGCAGAGAACAATAGACTTAAACAACATAGGTAAAACAAGAAATAATACAGTGCAGAAATTCAATATGAATGAACTGCACACTCCCCGTCTGAAATTCACTTTGGGGATTTCACTATGACGAATGTCCATAAAATATAAACAACCTGTAAAAGAAAACATGTTAGAATGCAAACATAGATAGTCCTGTTTTCCAACTTGGAATGGAGAAGATCTGCGAAGCTTGATACAGTCCTGTTCACCCATCAGAGACGTTCTCGATGGGCAATATTAAAATGAGTTCGTTGATTGGTCTTGAGAACGTTTTAAGCTCGCCTTTCCTGAAGATCTTCAACTCCACCTTCCGGACCTTGCCATCCTTGCTAGGGAAAACCTTTGAAATTAATCCGATAGGCCAGTCAATCCTTTCGGTCTGTTGCTCTTTCATCAATACAAGGTCTCCTTCCTTCAAGTTTGGTTTGTGGTATTGCCATTTTCTTCTTCCTTGAAGAATACTGAGGTACTCCTTTCGCCACCTGTTCCAGAAGTAATCTGCTAGGTATTGTACACGTTTCCAGTGTTTTTGGTAGATGTTGGCATGAGTAAATTCTCCACTAGGTATTAGCGTACTCTCAGTTTTTTGGGTAAGCAGAATAGCCGGAGTCAGTATGGCTGGTGTTTCAGGATCCATAGACACTGGCACAAGGGGTCTTGAGTTGATAATGGCTGAAACTTCAGCGAGAAGGGTGACTAGAGTCTCATGTGTGAGTCTTGACGAATTTACATCCATCAGCATAGAATTTAAGATGTTGCGTGAGATGCCGATCATTCTCTCCCAGGAGCCTCCCATGTGGGAACTATGAGGAGGATTGAAAATCCAGGTGCAACCTTTTTCCGCCAACTGATCTTGAATGGACTTGGTGTCGATGTTAAGTTCTCTACAAGCTCCGATGAAGTTGCTTCCCTGGTCAGACCTCAATTGTTTAACTGGTCCTCTGATTGCGAAGAACCGTCTTAAGGCATTGATAAGGCTGGATGTGTCCATAGATTCTATCACCTCTATGTGAACTGCTCGCACACTCATGCAAGTAAATAGTACAGCCCAACGCTTACTGTTTGCGTGACCGCCGCGGGTCCTGCGTGCGGATACCATCCATGGCCCAAAGACATCTAGGCCAACATAGGTGAAAGGCGGCTCTGTGCATAGTCTATCCGCAGGCAAGTCGGCCATTTGTTGGTGTAGTTGTTTTCCTCTTGCTTTACGACAGTGCACACATTCATGCAGTACTTGGGCCACACGTTTTTTCATACCTATAATCCAAAGGCCAGCAGACCGTATTTTGCCCTCAGTAATTTGCCTGCCTTGGTGTTCGGCCCTTTCGTGGTAGTGTCGGATTAGCAAGACGGTGATATGATGTTTGCTGGGAATGATGAGAGGATTTTGTTCTGCAATTCCCAGGTGGGCTTGATTCAAACGACCACCAACTCTTAGCAAGCCAAAACTGTCGATAACTGGATTTAAGTTGGCAAGAGGGCTTTTTAAAGGAATCTGCTGTTTGTTGTGCAAGCACTTCCATTCTATGTTGAAATTTTCTTGCTGGACGTGACGTATTATGAGGTACTCACTATGAGAGATGTTCTCAGCAGAGAAGGGTTTACGACAGGCATGCCAACCATGACAATCTTTATCTTGGTGAGTATTATGATAACATCTTGCAATGTGCACTAACCTTGCAATAGTTCTGACGAGTCTCATCCAGCTGGAGAAACGCTCAAAGCGCTGACAACCGAAGCTGGCGGTCTGCTTTGTTCCAGTGACTAGTACACTAACTTCAGCGCGGATTTCTGGATCATTATCCGGATCCTGGATGCTGAAAACTTCATGTACACATTCGTCCGCCTCTTCAAGCAGAAACTCTGGACCTGTAAGCCAAGTAGAGTTAATAAAGGAACCTATAGACATAGGCCTAGTGGCGTGATCTGCTGGATTAAGTTCGGATGGTACGTAGTGCCATTGTTCAGGTTTGGAGGACCTCCTGATTCTCTCTATGCGGTTACTAACGTACACATAAAATCGCTTGGTCCGATTGTGGATGTAACCTAAAACGACCTTACTGTCGGTGTAATACTGGACTTCGGCAATGTCGACACCCAGTTCTTGTTGTACAAAATCCGCAATCTCCACTGCCAACACAGTCCCACAGAGTTCCAGTCTGGGAATAGTATGATCAGGCTTGGGGGCTAACTTAGCCTTACCAAAGACGAATCCAACGTGATTTTGGTTGTTGGGTTCTGTCACCTTCAGATAGGCAACTGCTGCGATGGCCTCCGTGGAGGCATCAGAGAACACGTGGAGTTCTTTCTTTATGCTAGAGGAAAGTGAAGTTTTAATATAGCATCTCGGGATGTGGATCTCATCCAAGGCACACAAAGATCGCTTCCAGGCTTCCCATTTTTGCTCTTTCTCGGAGGGAAGTGGGGTATCCCAATCCTTGACTGTTTCAGAAAACTGTCTCAGTAGAGATTTACCTTGTATGGTAATGGGCGCTACAAATCCCAGCGGATCAAATAGGCTGTTTACCACTGATAGGACGCCTCGCTTTGTGAATGGCTTGTCTGCACAACTTATCTGAAAACCGAAGGAGTCAGCCGAGAGATCCCATCTGAGGCCCAAGCTCCTCTGCACAGGTGGACTGTCCAGTCCCAAGTTAATGTCCTTGAATCCTGGTGCATGATCGCCTGATTCGAAGGCCCTCATAACGGCCAGGCTGTTTGAAGCAATTTTGTGTAGTCTAAGTTTAGCTTGGTACAACATACTTTGAGTCCTTTTGAGCAGATCGATAGCCGCTTCTTCAGTCGGTAGTGATTTGAGTCCATCGTCTACGTAGAAGTCCTTTTCTACAAACTCTCTGGCGTCTTTACCGTACTCGGATTCTCCCTTTAATGCAGTTCGCCGAAGGCCGTAAGTTGCCACGGCAGGTGAAGGGCTGTTTCCAAATACGTGTACCCTCATATGATATTCTGCCATCTCTGCGTTGGTGTCGTTATTCTTGTACCACAGAAACCTGAGGAAATTCCGGTGGTCCTCTCTGACTACGAAACAGTGGAACATCTGTTCAATGTCGGCGGTGATGGCAACGAGCTCTTTTCTGAACCTCATCAGCACTCCAACTAGGTTATTCGTCAGATTAGGACCTGTGAGAAGGACATCATTAAGCGATACACCTTGATGTTTGGCACTTGAGTCGAAAACAACCCTAATTTGATTAGGTTTCCGTGGGTGATACACTCCAAATGAAGGCAAGTACCAGCACTCGTCGTTCTTCCCTAAGGATGGGGCTGGTTCTGCATGGTTGTTGCGGAATATTTTGTCGATAAAGGCAACGATGTGTTCTCTCATCTCAGGCTTACTGTTCATGGTACGCTGAAGAGAGTTAAATCTAGACAGAGCTTGTTCCCTATTGTTCGGGAGTCTCACCCTGGTAGCTCGGAAGGGTAATGGAGAAACCCAGTGATTGGTTTCGTCTTTAAGGAACTCATTGTCCATTATCTTGATAAATTCTCTGTCCTCTACTGACAAAGCTACTTTATCATCGTCCTTGCTTGTGTGAAAGACTAATCTTCCCAAGTTGTCAGCAAAGGGAGGAATGTCGTCAGGTGGTTGTATGAGGTCTGGAGGCTTCTCTTTCACCTCATAGTGATGAGGGCAAGGCTTAATGCAAGTTGTGCGTCCATCTCCACGCACGTACGTTTTGAATGAGCGGATTTTTGGTTGATCGAAGCATACATTTCCTATGACTACCCATCCCAAGTCCAGTCTCTGGGCATATGGTGCATAGTCGGGACCATTACACTGTTGACGCACCTTGTGTACCCTTAGATTGTCTCTGCCAAGCAGGAGTAGAATCTCAGCGTTGTTGTCCATAGGTGGGATAACGTTGGATAGGTGCCTTAGGTGTGGATGGTGAAATGCAGCTTCCGGGGTAGGAATCTCATCCCTATGGTTGGGTATTTGATCGCATTCGATCAGAGTCGGTAGAGGTATTTCCGTATTTCCACTGACGGAACAAGCGATGAATCCTTGTGCCCTCCTGCCGCTAGTCTCTATGCGGCCCGAGCAGGTGTTTAAGATGTAGGGTTCTGACGGTCCCTTTATACCAAAGGCTTCAAAGAATTTAGGTCCTGCTAGGGAGCGGTTGCTTTGGTCGTCAATGATGGCATACATTTTTACTGCCTTTTCTGGTAGCCCCTCCGGGTAGACCTTGATTAGGCATATACGGGCACAACATTTCTCACTCTGGCCCTCCCCACATACGTCCGAGCATGAGCAGGAAACAGCAGTGGCTGTGTTAGCATGGTTCTGGGGCTCCCCGCCATGACTTTGAGCAGGACTGGTGGTGACAGCAGCAGGTGAGTCCCTTGTGAGTGTAGTTGGGTGCATAGCTGAGGCATGTCTATCACTATGACACTCCTCACACTTGATAATGGATTTACAGTCCTTAGCCATGTGCTCCAATGAGGCGCAGCACCTGAAACATACCCCAAGCTCGGTGAGGACTTTCTTGCGCTCCTGTATGGTTTTGGATCTAAATCCTCTGCATTTGTTCAGTTAGTGTGGTTTTTTATGAATGGGACATTCACGATTGAAGGCCTTGTCTCCTGATGAGGTAGTGTACTGTCTACCAGTGGGTACTGCAGATGATGGTAGGTTAGTCTTTCTAACATTCACGCTGCTCTTAAAGTCTCTGTGTTTATGCACAATACTTTCATACCTTGATGATGGTGTCACTGAAGCTGTAGTATTGAACTCCAGGAAGTCGAGGCTGGGGTCATTCCTCATCTGGGACTGTTCATCGATGAACCTACAGAAATGAATAAATGGGGGAAAGGTGACGTCATGCACTCTTTTGTACCTTGAGACTGATGCCGCCCACTTCTCTTGCAGGCTGTATGGTAACTTCACGACAATTGGGTTCACCCCATGGGCTGTATCTAGGTAGCACAGCCCGGACAGACGAGGGTCTCTTTTGGCAAGCTCCAGTTCCATGAGCAAATCACTTAAATCCTGAAGCTTATGGACATCCTTGAGACTGATCTTGGGGACGTTCTGCAGTCTCCTGAATAGTGCCTTCTCTATTGCTTCTGCACTGCCAAAGGTGCGTTCGAGTCTCTGCCAGGCTGCAGCGAGACCTGCTTCTGCTTGTCCCACATAGACAGTTCTAAGGCTCTTGATGCGATTTGTGGAGCCTGGGCCCAGCCATTTGATCAAGAGGTCGAGCTCCTGCTCTGCGGTTAGGTTGAGGTTGGCGATGGCGGCTTTGAAGGTTGCCTTCCAGGCTCTGTAGCTCTCCGCACGGTCATCAAATTTTGAGAGACTGGTGTTAATTAGCTCTCTGCTCACCATAAACCTGGCAAACTCAGACATATCTGATTTCTCACTGCTTGTTGCCATGACAACTTGTGATGCCCCTGGGGCGTATAGGCTGCGTGGCGTGAAAGGGTGAGATGCTTCCGGGTAGAATGATGTTGCTGCAGGGTTGAGCTGTGGTCTAGCCTCTGTAGATTCTGATGACTGCTGCTTGAGCTGTGGAGGTAGGCCAGGAAACACCTGGTAGCCATCTTGCTGTAATAACTGCCCTTGAGAGGGCGCATCTGGGCAACTGTTATTGGATTGCTCGGGTGCTGTGGGTATCGCTGCCACTGCAGGTAGAGCTGACTTGGAGGTTTCAGTGTTGTTGGCTTGGACAGTACTGCACACTGGGGGTGGTGCAGATAACTGTTTCAGTATGTAGTCGCTGGTGCGATCAGCTGGATCGTCTATCTCCTCTGGTGGCAAACAGATTGAATCAAGGCCTTGGCTCAAAGCTTGCTCAAGTAGTCTTACTCTTGCTAATGCGATTTCCTCTTCCCTCTCTGATTCAAGGATCTTTATTCGAGCCTCTGCTTCTGCTTCTGCCCTCTTGGCTTTTGCCTCCGCTTCTGCCCTCTTGGCTTCTACCTCCGCTTCTGCCCTCTTGGCTTCTGCCTCCGCTTCTGCCCTCTTGGCCACCGCCGTCTGTGCTTCTGTTCTCGCAAGGACTTATTTTTCGGTGAAGGAACGCCTCACTTTGGATAGCTCTGCATTTATGCGGGCCTCTAGTAATCTGTCGCTCAGGGCAGAGCTTCTAGAGCATGATGATCTGTAGGACCGCGAGGAATGTTTGGATGAATGTGATCTGTGTGATCTGGTTTCTTGTAAATGAGAGATGCGGAGTTCCACTTTATCTTTAGCGTCCAGCACCATGGCGTCTCTTTGTCTGTCTATTGATTCTGCTTTGCACAACTCTGACGGGGCTTCTTCAATATTAGAGTCTTTTAGAAAGGTTATATACCTTGTGGACAGTCTCTTGTATCTTTCATGGGCTGCGTTCAGCCGCCCGACGGCAACTTGTAAACTGGTGGCATCGCCTGAGGAGGACTTAAGTCCTGATATGAGGGAGGAAACTCGTTCCCATAGCTCTTCCAGGTTGTCACATAGCTCATCTTTCATGGTGTGATAGTTTTCTGTGATCTTTATAGTTGGTTTGAGAGAGCGCCTTGGTCGAGTGACTTGGTCTGCTGGAAGTGTGGGTTCTACCTCCAGCTCTTCATAATGATCAGTATCAGGTTGCATTTGCTTTGTTTCATCACTGGGGAACTGTACGAGGTCCTTTTCGGCCATTTTTATTTAAGGTGCGCTGTCTCTTTAAGAAAATGAACTTTTGAATTGGGGGCTGAAAATGGCAGTGCGGCTCAGATGAGGCACCCCGATGAGTTTCCCAAAGTCCTTTTAGTGAATTGCGGGGTTTTGGTATAAGGGAGGCCCCGCGTGCGTGAACAGTTCTTATATCATGCGAGCAAGGGTTAATATAGGATGTAGAAAGTGGCTTGGCGAGTAGTGGAGGACTTCCAGGCGAGAGTATATCTACTGCGGACACGCCGTGCTTCCCCTTAGGCGTATGGGACGTGCACTGTTGCTGGGCAGATTTGCTGGGAGTGGGCCTGTTGCAGGGGAGGTTCCTGAGTGTGGCACTGGGCTCTGAGGGAACCTGTAGCCGGCATTGGACATTCAGACGGATATTGACTGGGGTATAAGGCTTTAAGGCAGTTTTTGACTGTTCTGTCCCCACATGAAGGCGAATGAAGGTGTAACTGATAATGACTTTGTGACTGTCCTACCTTCGTATCCAAGCAGTGGAGCAGACCGGACCGGCAGATGCTCAGGTTAGATGGATCCAGACGTAGACATGAGGATGCAATCAAACGTGGGTTTATTTGATCCAGAGCAGTGACATACGGTGATGCAATACAGGAATGCAGTAGATGCTGTGATGTGGATGTCTTTTCTGAGGCTAACTGCTGAGGCAACTGTCAAAAACTGATGCCTTCACAAGCCTAGGTGTGTGTCTCCAGTCACAAAGGATGCAGCACTGAAAAAAGGCTTCAGGAAGTGACCAGGCCCAAGGCTGCTAAAACCACGCCCAGAGAAAAAACTTTATTAACAAGAACGAAGGCGTGCAGCATATGAATTCCGGCCAGCAGATGGCAGCAGAGAACAATAGACTTAAACAACATAGGTAAAACAAGAAATAATACAGTGCAGAAATTCAATATGAAAGGAACAGCACAAACATGACATAAATATACACATTAATACACACATTATGTCAGGCTGATTGGGTTAAAATGGCAGACTTCACATGTTAAAAGGAGGGTGATGCTTGAAATCATTGTTCTTCCATTGTTAACCATGGTGACCTGCAAAGAAACGCGTGCAGCCATCATTGCATTGCATAAAAATGGCTTCACAGGCAAGGATATTGTGGCTACTAAGATTGCACCTCAATCAACAATTTATAGGATCATCAAGAACTTCAAGGAAAGAGGTTCAATTCTTGTTAAGAAGGCTTCAGGGCGTCCAAGAAAGTCCAGCAAGCGCCAGGATCGTCTCCTAAAGAGGATTCAGCTGCGGGATCGGAGTGCCACCAGTGCAGAGCTTGCTCAGGAATGGCAGCAGGCAGGTGTGAGCGCATCTGCACGCACAGTGAGGCGAAGACTTTTGGAAGATGGCCTGGTGTCAACAAGGGCAACAAAGAGGCCACTTCTCTCCAAAAAAACCATCAGGGACAGATTGATCTTCTGCAGAAAGTATGGTGAATGAACTGCTGAGGACTGGGGCAAAGTCATATTCTCCGATGAAGCCTCTTTCCAATTGTTTAGAGCATCTGGAAAAAGGCTTGTCCGGAGAAGAAAAGGTGAGCGCTACCATCAGTCCTGTGTCATGCCAACAGTAAGGCATCCTGAGACCATTCATGTGTGGGGTTGCTTCTCATCAAAGGGAGTCGGCTCACTCACAATTTTGCCCAAAAACACAGCCATGAATAAAGAATGGTACCAAAACACCCTCCAACAGCAACTTCTTCCAACAATCCAACAACAGTTTAGTGAAGAACAATGCATTTTCCAGCACGATGGAGCACCGTGCCATAAGGCAAAAGTGATAACTAAGTGGCTCGGGGACCAAAACGTTGACATTTTGGGTCCATGGCCTGGAAACTCCCCAGATCTTAATCCCATTGAGAACTTGTGGTCAATCCTCAAGAGGCGGGTGGACAAACAAAAACCCACTAATTCTGACAAACTCCAAGAAGTGATTATGAAAGAATGGGTTGCTATCAGTCAGGAATTGGCCCAGAAGTTGATTGAGAGCATGCCCAGTCGAATTGCAGAGGTCCTGAAAAAGAAGGGCCAACACTGCAAATACTGACTCTTTGCATAAATGTCATGTAATTGTCGATAAAAGCCTTTGAAACGTATGAAGTGCGTGTAATTATATTTCACTACATCACAGAAACAACTGAAACAAAGATCTAAAAGCAGTTTAGCAGCAAACTTTGTGAAAACTAATATTTGTGTCATTCTCAAAACTTTTGGCCACGACTGTATATAGTGTCTGTATATAGTGTAAGTGTAGTGTTTATAGTGTATGTATATGGTAACTATAATAAATGTAGTGTATATATAGGGTAAGTATTGTCTATAAAGTTTCTATATATGGTAAATGTAGTCTATACAGTATGTACATAGGGGAAGTGTAGTTTACATAGTGTGTGTATATAAGGCAAGTGTAGTCTACATAGTGTGTGTATATAAGGTAAGTGTAGTCTACATAGTGTGTATGCAGGATAAGTGAATCTTTATAGTGTTTGTGCATAGGGTAAGTGTAGTGTATATATTGTATTATACGGTAAGTGCAACGATTTTAGTGTATGTGTAGGGTAAGTGTAGTCTATGTAGTGTGTATATAGGATTGGTGTAATCTATAATGTGTCTGTATACTGGATAAGGCTAGTGTATATAGTGTATGTATAGGGTATTTGTAGTTAATATAGTGTGTACACACGGTAAGTGTAGTGAATAGAGTGTATTTGTAATGTAAGTGTAGTCTACATAGTGTGTACATAGGATAGGTGTAATCTATATAGTGTGCTTATAGGATAAGCGTAATATATTTAATGTCTGCATATAAGGTAAGTGTAGTATATTTAGCGTTTATATAGAATAAGCAATCTATATAGTGTCTGCATATAGGATAAAGGTAGTGTATATAGTTTATATATAGGGTAAGTGTACTGTATATAGCATATATACAGTGTAGTCTATGTAGTGTATATATAGGATAACTGTAGTCTTAAAGTTTTATATATAAGATAAGTGTAATCTTTATAGTTAGTCTGTATATTGGGTATGTGTAAAGTATATAGTGTATGTATAGTTGTCACTTCTGAGGATGGGGAAAACCCTCAGCCGTGCGATGCTCAGAAATGTCTGGTCGCTACTCAGCCAGGGCAACAGCATTAGGGAGCAGGTCACCTCCTATTGCGTCCCTAGCACTGACCCTGTCTCCTGTCCGCATGAGCCGACCCTGATGGTGGGAGGACTCATACACTGGAACCTAATAGTCCCTGGAAGCCCTCAGGACGGCCCTGAACTAGGAGGAGGGTAAGACTACCTATTCCTCCTAGGCACGGAGGAACAGGGGTCTCACTGGCCAAGCAGCAGGGAGAAGGGGAACAAGAACAGCCTATGAATATGACAGGTGAACCTAACTGTTCCACACTAACCTGCCACAGCCTTGCTGACTGGAACCTGTGCTCAGGAACGCTGTCCACACAAACATAGACAAACAGCACACACATAAGCACACAGAGGAACCAGGACATTCATAGCTGCAATAACAACCAAAAGCATAGGACATAAACTAAACATCAGGGATAAGGATTTTATGACCGGAAGGGTGGCCCTTACTGGAAGGATGGTAACCAGCAGGAGGATGTCTCCAGCAGCATGGCTGAAGCACCCTCTGACTACTGCCTTCCACTGAGGCTTTATAGGGCCAAGTAGCCACACCCACAGTCAGACACACCCAGTGCACACACACACACACTAGGAAGGAGGTTAACCCTTCCAACACCAGGGAAGGGAAAACACCACTTAAAGGGGACGTGCACACAAAAACATAAAACCAAGTGCACACATACTCACATCACACGAAACCGCATGCACAACATAGCAAGCTGCAATGACACAGCTCAGACTGCTATGCTGCCACATACATACTGTTGCCAGCGGCAACCACAGGTGAGGCAAATACCACAGCCCTCACCTGTGATTGACAACCAAACTAAACCGCTGACAACCGCATGCGGTTCAGGAGTCACCGTCATAGCCATGGCCGTGACAATAGTATATATAGTGTTTTTATAGGCTAAGTGTTGTGTAATTTATATAGTGCCTGTATATTGGCTAAGTGTAATATATATATATATATATATTGTATGTATATGGTATATGTAGTCTATATGGATTGTACATACAGTAAGTGTAGTGCATATAGTGTGCATATATGATAGTTATTCTATATAGTGTCTGTATATAGGGTAAGTGTAGTGTATATATGTTATATATGTAGGGTAAATGTAATGTATATATTGTATGTATAGAATAAGTGTAATTTATATAGGTTCTGTATATTGGGTAAGTTTAGTGTATATAGTGTATGCATATGATATGTCTCATCAATGCAGTGTGTATATACGGTAAGTGTAGTGCATTTAGTGTGTGTATATATAGGATAATTAATCTATATATTGCCTGTATATAGGGTAAATGTAGTATATATAGTGAATGTATAGTGTATGTAGTGTGTGTTTAGGGTAAGTGTAGTGTATATAGTGAATGTGTAAGGTAAGTGTACTCTACATAGTGTGTACATAGGATAGGTATATTCTATATAGTGTGCTTATAGGATAAGCGTAATCTATTTAATGTCTGTATATAAGGTAAGTGTAGTATATATAGTGTTTATATAGGATAAACAATTTATATAGTGTCTGCATATAGGATAAACATAGTGTATATAGTTTATGTATAGGGTAAGTGTATTGTATATAGTATATCTGCATAGTGTAGTCTATGTAGTATGTATATAGCATAAATGTAGTATTTATGTTTTGTATATATGATAAGTGTAATCTTTATAACTAGTCTGTATATTAGGTATGTGTAGAGTATATAGTAAATGTATAGTGTACATAGTGTTTGTACAGGGTAAGTGTTGTTTAATTTATATATTATCTGTATATAGGGTATGTGTAGTATATATATTTATATATATATTATATGTGGGGTAAGTGCAATGTATATATTGTATGTATAGGATATGTGTAATTTATATAGTTTCTGTATATGGGT